>NC_057813.1:510751254-510999422 GCF_018294505.1 Triticum aestivum
AGCGGCCAACAGTGACGCCTGCTTATTCACAGACACACAATATGATTAGACTCCTGTGGATGTTATTTGATCCTCTGTTCGAACTTTCTTTCCGAACACCAAATAGAGCATCAGGGACTACTATCTAATGCTATGGTATTTCCTCATAATATGATTACTTACCTCAAAACTTGTTAGGAGGCTGGTGCAGGCTTCGGTCAATCCGCTTTTGGCGGACCGAACCTTCTCAATCACCGTACTCATAAGAGTACGGTGCTCTTCGTCAATGGAAGCGCCGCAAAGCGCTTCCAACAAATTGTCTAATGCCTCTGGTTGGATAGAGGTCATCATAATAGACGGCTCACCCTCCTTAGCGAGGGGCTGCCTACCTGAATCCGGAATCATTGGAGGTTCTGGCGTAGTATCCGGCCGGGGGCCGGACTGGCTACGGCCCCCGTCGCCCAGATCCATGGGGGTATTTCCCCCCATGAGCCCGGTGTTTGGGATTTCGCCTTGGGGCATCTCCATAATCATCTCCCCCTGCTCCGGTATCCTCTGGGACAACACCTCGGTGTTGTCCACGGGCCGGGGGGAGGTGGCCGTCGGGAGCGAATAGCTATTCATCTCTGACTGACTCAAAGACCCATCCGAGGAGGATACGTCGATGTGGGCTTTGGACGGACTGCACGATCATGTTTAACAAGATAAGAAGCAATAAAGCGAAACATACCGGAAGCATTAGAGTGTCCGGATACTTACGACTTCGCTTGGGGCTTGTCCCTGGGCAACCACTCCTCGTCGCTGTAGGCGGCTGTTGTGGATTTGTCCGGAGGGAGGGTCCTTCCCTTCTTGGACCCTTCGGCCTCCCTAGATGGGGTGGCCTTCCTTTTCTTCTCCTCCCTGGTTGGGGGAGGAATTTCCTCTTCCTCCTCCTCGTCTTCGTTGAGGAGGGTGCCTCGGCGTCTTTGGATGATGTGTCCAATACAGCCTTGCGCCGCAGACCTTTCCTGGTCCCTGCGGCCTTCTTCTCCAACACCTTGTAAGGGGCCGGAACCAGCATCTCCGTCAGGAGAGTGGTTGTTGGATCTTCAGGTAGCGGAGCCGAACAGTCGATCCGCTCCGCTGTCGCCACATAGTCATGTTAAATCAGCATGGTGGCTTAGACTCCCCTCACGAACATACTGGGAAAGGCCCATATTGAAATATAGAAGGCTTACCAGATTGGCGGGGCGCTTTGCGCTGAGTCCACGGTCCTCGGTGATGGGAGGAGGTACTTCGGCGGCCTTGAACAGCACCTTCCAGACGTCTTTGTGCGTCGTGTCGAAGATCTCTCGCAGCGTCTGGTGTTTTGCCGAATCGAACTCCCACCTATTGAATGCCCGTCTTTGACACGGGAGGATCCGGCGGAGGAGCATGACCTGGACCGCGTTGACAAGCTTGATCTTCTTGCTTATCATATTTTTGATACAGTTCTGGAGTCCGGTCAGCTCTGTAGGTGCACCCTAGGCTAAACCCTTCTTTTCCCAGGAGGTGAGCCGCATGGGGATGCCAGATCGAATTTGGGGGCCGCTGCCCAGTTGGCGTCGCACGGCTCGGTGATGTAGAACCACCTCGACTGCCAACCCTTCACAGTCTCCACGTAGGAGCCTTTGAGCCAGGTAACATTGGGCATCTTGCCCACCATGGCACCTCCGCACTCTGCTTGCTGGCCAACCACTATCTTCGGCTTCACGTTGAAGATCTTCAGCCACAGGCCAAAGTGGGGCTTGATGCGGAGGAAGGCCTCGCACACGACGATAAACGCCGAGATGTTGAGGACGAAATTTGGGGCCAGATCATGAAAATCTAGCCCATAGTAAAACATGAGCCCGCGGACAAACGGGTGGAGGGGAAATCCCAGTCCGCGGATGAAGTGAGGGAGAAACACAACCCTCTCGCGGGGTTCCGGAGTAGGGATGATCTGCCCTTCGTCCGGGAGCCGGTGCGCGATGTCTGCGGCTAAGTATCCGACCTCCCGAAGCTTCGTAATGTCCTCCTTCGTAACGGAGGAGGCCATCCACTTGCCTCCCATTCCGGACATGGCTGGAATGGATTTACGGAGAAGGTGAGAACTTGGGCGCTGGAGCTTGAGAGTGCGAGAATGGATGAGCAAATGAGGAAGAAGGCATGGGTGAAAAAGGGGAATCCCTACCTCTTTATAAAGGCGGTAGAAACTGTGCGCCTCCCCACTTGCCCGTTAAAATCGTTTATTCCCCAAGCGCCATGATTGATGGCACGGTTGGGTTACCCACGCTCGTATTGATGAGAATCCCGCGATAAGGGGACATGATCTCTGCTTCGACAAAACGTGCCAAGGAAACCGCCTCGCAATATGTGCAGTAGCTGGTTGTGAAAACGGTTCGAATAATGACCGGGCTATGGCGTGATGTCATGCTACGAAAAATTGTCAGCAGATTAGATTTGTGGAATATTGTTCTCTCTACGGTGGTATGTGGAATTTGTTTTGCAAAGCCGGACACGATTCTCGTGTTCAAAATCTTTTATGGAGTATTTGGAGGAGGAACCTGCCTTGCAATGCCGAAGACAATCTGCGTGTCGGACTAATCGTCATTGAAGCCTGGTTCAGGGGCTACTGAGGGAGTCCGGGATTAAGGGGTCCTCAGACAACCGGACTATATACTTTGCCCGGACTGTTGGACTATGAAGATACAAGATTGAAGATATGTAGATCTCCTTCTCTGTAACCGACTCTGTGTAACCGTAGCCCCCTCCGATGTCTATATAAACCGGAGGATTTAGTCCGTAGGACAACAACAATCATAATCATAGGCTAGCTTCCAGGGTTTAGCCTCTACGATCTCGTGGTAGATCAACTCTTGTAATACTCATATCATCAAGATTAGTCAAGCAGGAAGTAGGGTATTACCTCCATCGAGAGGGCCCGAACCTGGGTAAACATCGTGTCCCCAGCCACCAGTTACCCGAGATCCGCCGGTTTTGACACCGACATCGCCCCCCCTCTTTCCTTCTCCCTCTCCTACTCTTTCCGCCTCTCCCCTCTAGGAAAAAGGAAGGGGACTCCAACTAGGATTGGGAATCCTAGTTGGACTCCCCCTATAGGTACGCCCCTCCTTGGCCGGCCTCCTCCTCCTCCCTACTTTATATACGGGGTCAGGTGGCACCCCAAAGCACAACAGATAATCTCTTAGCCGTGTGCGGTGTACCCCTCCATAGTTTAACACCTCAGTCATATCGTCGTAGTGCTTAGGCGAACCCCTGCGCTGGTAACATCATCAACACCATCACCACACCATCGTGCTGACGAAACTCTCCCTCGTCCTCAACTGGATCAAGAGATCAAGGGACGTCATTGTGCTGAACGTGTGCTGAACACGGAGGTGCCGTATGTTTGGTACTTGGATCGGTTGGATCGTGAAGACGTTCGCCTACATCAACCGCATTACTAAATGCTTCCGCTTTCGGTCTACGAGGGTACGTGGACACACTCTCCTTGTCTCGTTGATGTGCATCTCCTAGATAGATCTTGCGTGATCGTAGGATTTTTTTTGAATTACTATGTTCCCTAACAGACTGTGTGTCCGGGACTATGTCTCCTCAGGTTTAAATTCCCAGCTGCTCCAACCAGATGTACAACTGTCATAGCAGTTGGAACTGGTCTACCAAATCATTGTCTTATCCAAGCCAACTGGTTCTATTTCCTCAACCCTTTCATTTCCTCATTCATGCATTGATGAACCTGATTATTACTGTTTGAAGACTTTGACTGAAGACTTTCTCTATTTTCTCAATCCTAATTCTTCAGTCACATAGTATTCAACCTGCTTATCCTGTTTTCACGCAATCTGTACTTTGTGCTTGTTTTTATTTCATCATGATGACTATGCTGTTGCTTTGTTATGCTTATACCTGAGTACTTATTCCGCTGCTAGTGTGTCGTTGCTTAGGAATTTCTTCACCTAGAAATTCCTTAGTGACGAATTTGTAAAAATCGCCTATTCACCCCCTCTAGTCGATATAACGCACTTTCAACTGGTACCAGTGCAAGGTACTCCCTTGTTCTATGTGATTTTGGTTTAACCACCTGGAGTTTTAGTTATATCGACTGCAGGAATGATCTAGGTCTCGGCTGGGTGTCCTACCTTCGATGGGACGGACTACCCATACTGGAAGAATAACATGCACATGCCTCTTGAGGCAATTGATAACGATCTCTGGTATGTTATGGAAAATGTTGTTCCCCCAGTCACTCCGTCTGTGAATACTGCTGATGTGAAGAGATTCAAGCAACTCGACTCTTAAGAGAATAATATCATATGTGGTCATCTGAGCAAAGGACAGTACTGTAGAGTGAGTGCTTTGGAAATAGCAGAGCTGATCTGGGACAAGCTGTCCAAGGTCAATGAAGGAGTCTCCACTCAACGTGACTCCCGAGTTGATGTTCTTCACAATCTCTTCAACCGCTTCAAAGGACTCGACAACAGAAAACCTTCGATCGCCTCACTGACATCTCTAATGAGCTTCAAGCACTTGGTGCCACTGAAATCACCGACCATGAGGTGGTGAAGAAATTGCTGAGATCACTTGATTCCTCATTTGATACTCTTGCATTTATGATTCAAGAACGAGCAGATTACAAGTCACTAGATCCTGTTGATATCCTCGAGAGGCTAAAATACTCATGAGTTCCATCTTGCTGAGAAGAGAGATCTCTGTGGGCCGATCTATGGAAGACCACGCGCACTGAAGGCGAAGGCACTCTTTGAATCTGAAGGTGAAGATTCTGGTAGCAGCCTTGGTGATCCTGAAGAACTGAGCCAGGAGCTAGCAATGCTCGTGAAGAAATTCCAGAAGTTCTGTCGGCATGGTCGCTTTGGAAAATCTTCAAGAAGTGATGCTGCCTCATTCCGTGACTACAAGAAGAGGGCTTGTCACAAGTGCAAGAAATCTGGTCACTACATGTCCGATTGTCCTCAGTGGGAGAAGGAATCAAAAAAAGAAGTACAAGGATGATGATTTTGATGACTCAAAGAAGAATAAGAAATCTTCAAACTCCTCATCATCAAAATCATTGAAGTCTTCATCTCATAAGAATAGCAGTTCCAAGAAGGCTCGGGCATTTATTGGCAAGGAAATGGACTCCGAAGCTGAATATGAGGAAAATGTGGAAGAGGAGGAATCTGAGGAGTCAGAGTCTTGTTTGGCGAGCCTAGCCCTCGCTAATTCTTACGTCAACAAGTCCATCTTCAATGTTGAAGAAAATGACCTCCCCAACACTGCTGACAAGAGCGTCAATGACTATGCTCCCACCTATTGCTTCATGGCAAAAGGTGCCAAGGTACTCAAACATCCCCCCTCTGAATCTAGTGAGGATGAATCTGATGACAATCTCAAACCTAGCTATTCCAAACTTGCTAAGATTGCTGTCAAACAATAAAAGGCTTTGGAAAAGGTTCAGAATATGCTAGACAAAGCGATGACCTGCTGGGTGAGGAATTGAATCGAACTAAGACTCTGGCTGATAATCTTTAGAGACTTCAGTTTAAGTTTGACAATCTACAGGGTCATCATAACTCTCTCTCTCTCTCAGCTGGTCATGAGAAGCTTTCTTATGAATTTCTTCAGAGAAAGCAAGATCTTGAGAAGATAAAAGTGAGTTATGAAGATCTTCAGATGGAAAACGATTCATTGCTTGCTCAACAGATCAGTTCCGCTCAGGAATAATTCATTCCACCATGTTTGAAATGCATTGAGCGTGAATCTGCTAATTCTTCACCCGAATGTTGAAATCCTTCTATTACTGCAAATTCTTCAACTATCACTGTGGTCACAAATTCCTCATCTAAGGATACCACAAGTATCACTGACGATAATGCAGGGTTGAAGGAATTGTATGTGACAGGCATATACAAAAGCCTCAAAGGGCATCAGACTCTTTGCGATGTGCTCAAAAAGCAGATCTTGAGCAGGAACCCTAGGAAAGAGGGTGTTGCCTTTGAGAGGAAACTCAATGCTGATGGGACCTACTGGAAACCTGAGCAGTATCCCAAAACCTCATGGGTTGCTGCGAAAGGACCTCCTGTAGATCCATGCACTTTATCTGGCTTTACTTGTGAATCTTCATATTCCTCTGATAAGTTATTTGACTCCAACTATAAACTGTTCAAGAATAAGAATGGTGAAGTATTTGCTCGATATGTTGGAAGTAACTGCAGGAACGGTCCCCCTATGAAGAAAATCTGGGTTCCCAAAAGGTGCCTTGAAAAGTCTTCAGGTGAACGTCATCATGACACCACCTGTGAAGGATAGGAATCCCAGATCAAATTCTTCATATGGATCAAAATCTTCATATGGATTCAAGTCCTCATATGGACCAAATTCTTCATTTGGATCAAATTCCTCATGTGGATCCAAATCCTCATATGAACATCATCGTGCTAACACTTCTATTTCGCAGGGAAAGTCAAGAAGCTATGAATATGTGCATTATTCTTCAAACCATTATGTTCATAAGTCCTCAAAGAATTTCTCTGCTTATTCTTCATATGCTTACCCTAACCCCTCATTTGTGAAACGAAGTGCACTGGCTTTAGTGCCATCTTTTTCTTATGGAGCTCGCAGAATGATGAACTCTTTGCCACCCCTCCAGATGTGGGTGGTGAAGAAAAAGAACTAATCTCTTATGCAGGGTCAGGTCTCCAGACGAACTTAGTCGTCTGAAGAATTTGCTGGAGACCTGAATATGCTTGAATGGACGCAAGCTAATCATGAAGAAATGGATTACTCATTTCTCATGTCCTCATATTGCTATATCTGTTATATTGTTGATGAAATTCCATCTAATGAAATTAATGTCATATTCTTCACTGATGAAGTATATGGGTTCATAAGTTGCACTAATTCATCTGCAGGATGAACAACCCAAACCTACTGAGTGGATCCTCGATAGTGGATGTACAAATCACATGACCGGTGATAGGAACTTATTGATGAACACTGCTTTATCTCCATCTCACCTGAACCATATCACCTACGCTGACAAAGGCAAAAGCAAGGTATTGGGTCTAGGTAGGGTTGCAATCTCAAAGGATAGACACATGTATAAACTCATGCTTGTCGAGTCCTTAGGATTCAACCTCATGTCTGTCTCAATGCTTTGTGATCTTGATATGGTTGTCATCTTTAGCAAATATCGCTGCATTGTGCTAATGGAATCTGACAATTCCAAAGTCTTCGAAGGCTTTAGGAGAGGATACTTGTATATTGTTGATTTCTCTGCAGGACCACAGCCTTCCACATGTCTGCTTGCAAAAGCTCTAGAAGGCTGGTTATGGCATCGATGACTTGGTCATGCTGGGATGAGAAACTTGCATACACTCGCGAAGAATAAGCATGTCATTGGCATCAAGGGTGTCAAATTCCTCAAATATCATATTTGTGGGGCCTGTGAGGCTGGAAAGATCACCAGAGCCAAGCATCCCTCGAAGACTATCATGACCACTTCTCATCCCTTTGAATTACTTCACATGGATCTGTTTGGCCCTACTCATTCTTCCACATTCACTAATGCTGCATCATTATATGGCTTTGTCCTTGTTGATGATTATTCTCGTTACACATGGGTGCATATCATTACTTACAAAACTGAAGTGCAGGAAGTCTTAAAACTATTTTCCTCAAGAGCATCTACGGACTTCAGTGTGAAGATCAAGCATATTAGGAGTGATAATGGGACCGAGTTCAAGAATACTAGTCTTGATGACTATCTTGATGCACTTGGTATTACTCACGAGTTATCTGCCCCTTATTCCTCAGCAGAATGGCGTCGTGGAGCGCAAGAACATGACTCTTGTTGAGATGGCTCGCACTATGCTTGATGAATACAAGACTCCACCTCGTTTCTGACCTGATGCTATTTATACTGCATGCCACATCATCAACAAGGTATATCTTCACAAATTCTTCAAAAAGACCTCATATGAACTCCTCACTGACAAGAAACCCTATGTAAGTTATTTCAAAGTCTTCGTTGCTAAATGCTGGATTAGAGATCCTCATCACAATTCTAAATTTGCACCAAAAGCACATGAATGTTTTATGCTTGGTTACGGAAAGGACTCGCACACCTATAGAGTCTTCAACACCTATCATCACAAGGTTGTTGAAACTGTAGATGTGCGGTTTGATGGAACTAATGGCTTGCAAAGAGAGCACCTACCTCCACTGCTAGATGAAATGTCTCCTGAGGAATCCATCAAGTTCAAGGCTACTTAGGATGTCATCCCTACCGAAGAATCTACTGAAGAAGTCATTCCAGAATGCAAAGAAAATCATGCTGGTGCTACTGAAGAAAATGGCCCTGAAGAAAATGTTGTGCCAAATCAAAGTCTTCAACCTGCTCATCCTCGTGTTGCAAATGAAGTGCAGATTGAGAGAATCGTCAACGACATCAACGCACCAGGTCCTCTCATGCGCTCAAAAGCTTCACATTTTTCTAACATTTGTGGGATTTTTGCATTTGTCTCTATCATAGAGCCCACCAAAGTTGATGAAGCATTCATGGAGCCTGAGTGGATTCAAGCTATGCAAGATGAATTGCATCAATTCGAGCTCAATAATGTGTGGGAGCTTGTCAAGCGACCAGACTCACGCAAGAACAATATCATCGGCACCAAATGGATCTACTGCAACAAGCAAGATGAAAATGGCCTTGTGGTTAGGAATAAGGCTCGTCTTGTAGCTCAAGGCTACACAAAAGTTGAAGGAATTGATTTCGATGAAACTTTTCACCTGTTGCTAGACTTGAGGCTATTCGCATATTGCTTGCTTATGCTAACCATCATAATATCATCTTACATCAAATGGAGGTGGAAAGTGCATTCCTCAATGGTAAGCTTGAGGAAGAAGTATATGTTGCTCAACCACCAGGTTTTGAGGAGCCAAAACTTCCAGACCATGTCTTCAGACTCAACAAGGCCCTCTATGGCCTCAAGCAAGCACCTCGGGCGTGGTATGATACATTGAAGGAATTCCTCATGAAGAAAGGCTTCAAACTCGGTTCACTCGATCCAACTCTTTTCACCAAAAAACATATGATGATGAATTATTCGTGTGCCAAATATATGTTGATGATATTATCTTTGGCAGTATTAACCAACGCTACCGTGACGAATTTTCCTATATGAGTGAGTAATATCAAATGTCTATGATGGAGAGTTAAAATTCTTCTTAGGTCTTCAAATTCATCAACAACACAATGGCATATTCATATCCCAGGAGAAATACCTCAAGGATGTGTTGAGGAAATTCGGCATGCAAGATTGCAAAGGTGTCAAAATCCCTATGCCCACGAATGGCCATCTATGCATCAATGAAAATGGTAAAGACTTTGATCAAAAGGTATACCGCTCCATGATTGGCTCTTTATTGTATCTATGTGCATCTAGACCGGATATTATGCTTAGTGTTTGTATGTGTGCCCGATTTCAAGCTACACCAAAGGAATCACATCACAAGGCTGTGAAGCATATTCTTCGGTATTTAGCTCACACTCCAACACTTGGATTATGGTATCCCAAGGGCTCGGCTTTTGATCTCATTGGATATTGTGATCTGACTATGCTGGTGATCAGGTGGATCGCAAGTCAACCCCAGGCACATGTAATTTCCTCGGATGGTCCTTGGTATGTTGGTCCTCGAAGAAGCAGAACAGCGTATCACTCTCTATTGCTGAAGCTGAGTACATTGCTGCTAGATCTTGCTGTGCTCCATTGCTATGGATGAAGCAAACCCTTAAGGACTATGGCATCGATGTGAAGAATGTGCCACTCTACTGCGACAATGAGAGTGGTATCAAGATTGCTCACAACACAGTTCAGCACTCGAAGACAAAGCACATCCAAATTCGTCAATGTTTCCTTCATGACCATGTGTTGAAGGGCGACATCTCCATTTGTCGGTGTTCTGGGAACGGGGGTCCCCAGACTTGCCTGCCTGCGGCCTACGGCGTGGCTCAAGCAATGGCCCAGTGCGGCCCACCTTCATCAGCTCGAGCTCAAGACCCTTGCGAGGGGCCAAGCCTCGCGGGGCGGACAATAGGAAGCTTCCTCAGGAGCAGCCCCGCCAGGTAGGCTCGCGAGGAGGCGGAGAGATCAAGGCAGGGGTACCTCGTGAGGTGCTCGTGACGAAAGCCATGACGATCGAGGCCAGGCGGGCGCTAGGCGGGCGCCGGCCTGTGCAGTGTCCTTGTTTCCTCTTTGGAGCAAAGGGATCAGGCACATGCCAAGGCATCAGGAAAAGGCTACCATTTCGGTGCAACAAGACCAAGACCAGCAGAGCGGCAGGATGGAGGTCACCGTGGAGCCCAAGACGGCATCATCATCAGAGTCTTTGGCAGTCGAAGACCAACTTTAGTCAGGATAAGCGTACTAGATGCTCCCCTTCAAAATGGCCAATTGTTAGCGCCCTT
Organism: Triticum aestivum; assembly: GCF_018294505.1. Classification (NCBI taxonomy): domain Eukaryota; kingdom Viridiplantae; phylum Streptophyta; class Magnoliopsida; order Poales; family Poaceae; genus Triticum; species Triticum aestivum. The sequence goes on from NC_057813.1 coordinate 510,761,720, forward strand.
CCCGCTCAATATATGGGAAGAGGACCAGGGCCTCTCTCTCTACGTATAGGACTAGCCACCATAGTATAGAGGCATCTGGAATCGACCCCTCCAAAGGGACAACACCACCACAAGAACATCCCTCGCGAGGCTGTTCTTCCCTTGTACTATTCATCATCGGCCCCTGAGGTAATTCACCACACCACAAACTAGAGTAGGTATTACACCATCAACGGTGGCCCGAACTAGTATAAACCTTGCGTCCCTTGTGTTGTTCATCGTGTAGCCTAGATCCTTGCGAGGCTTCGGGATGTGAGTTGGTAGGGGAGAGATCTTCGCGCGCACCCCAGAGTTCGAACCTCAAGGGTCTACCGGAACCCGAAATCCGACATTTGGCGCGCCAGGTAGGGGTGCGCCAGAATCGTGTCTTCCGCTGTCTTGCGTTTCGTCGCCCGTCGCATCCATGCCTGACGCTCGCCGAGCCCGCGACGAGCGTCGGGCTTCTCTCGCGGCCCATGTCGCCCAGACGGCCCCTGTCGGTGGGACTCCCTGTCGTTCCCCGTCGCCTGCCGCCCACGCCGCCACCGGCTCGGCGGGGAACAAGCAGCAGGCGTCATTGCTGCATCCCTCGGTGCAGTGAGAAGGCCGCACCGCTAGCCCGTCGCTGACTCCAGCAGGCTCGTCATCGCACGCTCGTCGCGCTCTCGCGGACGCGCATGCCGCGTTTCTCCTAGCACGTGAGCTCCTGCACTACCGCCCCGTCGACGACCTCTACGACGAGTGGCTTGCTCGCATCACCGAGCTCGCCAGCGCCGCAGGGGGCTCCCCTGCGCCATCCCTCTTGCTGCATCGCCCTCCGTCCTGTGCGGGCAACGCGGCCTCGGAGGCGCCTCCACCGCCTCCTCCTCAAGAAGGCGCCCTGGCCCCAAGGCACGCGGCCCCTGGACGAGACCCGCCGCGTCCAGCGCCCACGCAGCAAGAAAAGAGCTGCCAAGAGACCCCTCGCCCTCAAGAAGGCGCTCGCGTGCTCCCTGCGCCATCACGTCATGACCGTGCTCCTGCTCCAGCGCACCAAGACCCCGCGCTGCTCCTGGCGGCAGCGTGCAAAGACCTCCAAGATCAAGCCCTTCGTCACCAAAGGCCCCCTGTGGCCACTGCAGGCTGCCGCGCCTTCACCGCCGAGCTGCGCAGCGTGGCCTGGCCGGGTAAGTTCAAGCCAGATCTAACTCCTCGCTACGACGGCACTGCCGACCCCGCGGAGTTCCTCCAGCTCTACGAGTTGGGCATCGAGGCGGCCAACGGGGACGAAAAAGTCATGGCGAACTGGTTTCCCATGGCGCTCAAGGATGGCGCCCGCACTTGGCTCCTCAACCTATCTCCTAGCACGATCTCCTCTTGGGACAAGATGCACACTCGCTTCATTGCCAACTTCCAGGGCACTTGCGACCGGCCCCCGGCCATGAGTGACTTGCGCCGCATCAAGCAATAGCCAGGAGAGACCCTGCAAAAGAACATCCAGCGCTTCAACAACGCCCGCCTCAAGATCCCCAGGGTGACTGAGGAAGCCATCATCTCAGCCTTCTCCGATGGCGTTTGTGACATCAAGATGAAGGAAGAGCTAGCGATCCATGAGGATCTATGCACATCTTTGGAGCTGTTCAACTTGGTGACCAAGTGTGCCAGGGCTGAGGAAGGGCGCCTCTCCCTCCTCGAGCTTCCAGCTGCTAATCCGAAAGAGAAGAAGCCCAAGGTCAAGGACGTGAAGCGCAAAGGAGCAGTTGTGCTCGCAGCTGAGCCAGATACCAAGCGAGGCAGGGATCATCCGTAGTCATCCAAGGGCAGCCGATACTGTGTGTACCACGACCTCCACAACCACAATACCAATGAATGCCAGGAGCTCGGAGCTGTGCGAGATGAACGTATCGGCCGACGCCCCGAGCGCAACGATCGGGGCTATGGCCGAGGAGGAGGCAGAGGTGGAGGACTATGGGAAGACCATGGCCCTCGCCAAGGGTGGCGTGACCGACCTCGTGAGGACCGCTTGCAGGACCAGCCTCGCGAGGGGGGTTGGAGAGATCAGCCTTGTGAGGATCGCCCGCAAGGCAAGGCAGGCCTCCCTCCTCTGCCGCCACCGCCAAGGAGGAATGAAGATCAGCACCAGGATGAGGGGGCTGGGGGCTTCCAGGAGCCGCGTGCAATCACTTGCATCCTGGGCCGAGCTCAAGCCCCGGCCTCTCAGCGCATCTTCAAGCAGTTTGCTCGCGAGGTGAATGCAGTCCTCCCAAAGACCGAGGCCTCGCGCCCTCTCAGGTGGTCCATGTGTGCCATCACATTCAGTTCAGCGGATCAACTCAAGTGCGCAGCAACGGTTGGTGTTCTCCCAATGCTCTGTTCCCCAGTCATCAGCAACGTGCAGGTCACCAGGACCCTATCGATGGTGGAGCAGGGCTCAATGTTCTATCTGTCGAGACATTCAACAATCTCCAAGTGCCGTATGATCAGCTTCAGCCAACCAAGCCTTTCTCAGGAGTCACTGATGGTTCTACCACCCCGATAGGGCAGGTCCGCCTCCCTGTCATCTTCAGACAGTGCAAAAACTACCGCACTGAGCTCATTGACTTCGATGTCGCCCACATTCGCCTACCATACAACGCCATCCTCGGGTATCCAGCCCTGGCCAAGTTCATGGCGGTGACTCACCATGGCTACAATGTCCTCAAGATGCCAGGAAGCGGTGGAGTCATCACAGTCCCCTGTGAGGAGAAGGATGCAGTGTGTTCTCTCGAGGGTGCCTTCCAGGCCGCGGCAATCGAAGACCCAGATCACAGGAGCGGGAGCCTTCCCGAGGCAGTCCCTAAGAAGAAGAAGACATCACCTGGTCTGAACCATCAGAAGGCAGGCACCTCCAGGGGCGTCGCGTTAGGATCCGCGCCCATTCAAGGGGCGCCTCCCTCTGTCGCATAGGAAGGCGCGCCCGACGCCCTCCTCGGGCAAGGCCCGGGGGTTCTCTCCTAGAGAGACACCGACTTTGCCAAGGTCACGAGGGAGGCGCTCGGGCACCACCTGGAGGCGTGCTTCAAAGCACGTTTCCCTCAGGAAGGTATGAGGCAAGGAGGGCCAAATCCTTAGGAGTTCATTGCAAGAAACACTCAGGAGCTGCAGGAGTCAAGAGTCATGCACGGCAGCCGCTGCTTACCCGTCGTAGCCCCCCATCTAGGAGAGGATGGTGGGCTGCGCGTCTGCATCGACGTGCCAGGGCTCAACCAAGCCGCGTCGCAGGAGCGCCTCTGGCCCTCGCGCGTGGGACGTTGCGAGGGTCCACCCCACAGCTACGTTCGCATGCCTCTCGGCCTGCCGAATGCGGTCGCCGCTCATTAGCGCCTGTTGAGGAGCATTCTAGAGGCTCAAGAGGTCAGGCATTGCGCAGTCCTGGCAGAGATGGAGATGGTCCTCGAGGAGCCGCCTGCGCCCCCGGAGCCTCCCGAGGCTCTGGGTCCTGGGGGCTCGTGAGGATCGCCTTGCTCACCATGCGTCGTCCGCTACCTCAACATTCCTTCATCCCCAACGGTCTCAGGTGACATCTTTCAAGTTCCATTTCAGCTGGGAGCGCCCCCAGGGCTGCATCATTCCCAGGTCGCCTGGGTCCGTCCCTGTGGCATGTATCTCTTTTGTTCATGTCTTTAGGTTACCTTGTTGGGGGCGCCCCTTGGGCTGCAATATCCCCAAGCCGCTCGGGCCTGACCCAGTGGCATGTATCCCTCTCGCATTCGTCTGAGCTGGTTTACTATTCCATGCTTAACCTGTTTGGCTTAATTGCTCGATCAATTGACGCCAACCTGTGGAGCTGCTCCCCCTGGCATGGCGCTTGTGCATGGGTCCGTCCTTGCAACGCCGACAAATCTGAGTGGCAGAGCTCTGGCCGCGGTAGCCCCGCAAGGCGCCACCTCACCAGGCCCTCAATGCCCTCATCACTCCCCCAGAGCAACCAGTGGCTGGCCGGCAATTCTCGTTTTTCTCGTGATGAGTTTGTAGGGTCTCTCTAAGGGACAGCCTCGGGCCAGGCCTCCACAGCCTCTCTTCCTCTCTCACCCGCACGAACCACTTGTGCGTTAAAGGGGGGCACCTGAGCATCGCAACTCACGGGCTCTTACTAGCTCTCCATCCCTCACCTCCTGGCCTTGACCACGGCATCACGAGCTGGCATACCAGCGACGGCTGAGCTCGCTCGAGGGCCGGGACCCGAGGACGTAGAGCACGAAGGGGAGTGCGGGGGAGAAGGAGGAAGCTCGCGAGGACCTCGTCGGGCAACCCCCCAACTACGGACGCACGGGCTTGGCGCCGCGCCGAGAAATGGCTCCAAACTCCTGAGATAAGTCGCCCTCTATAGAATTACTAGCTAACGCGACACCGACTATGCACCTAATGTGGCCCTGTAACGGCGACACTGCGCTCCTTTCTCACCGAGCGATGGCTGCTTGAGCGCCAAGGGTGACCTCCTGAGCATCGCGCCTTGGGGGCTCTTAATGGACCTCAGGTCGCTCACCTCCTACCATGGCATCGCGACCTGGCATACCAGCGACGGCTGAAGCCTGCCTGGGGACCGGGACCTGTCGGCGTAGAGCACTAGGCCCTAGTGAGGTTGGAAAGGAGAAACCGAGCCGGGACAGGACAAGCATCTCACACTGCATCACGATAAGGATCATATTAACAAAATGGATTACAGACGCTTTACATACCCCCACGGGGTACTTCGTTGATTCCCCGCAGGATACAAAAAATGCAAATCCTAAAGAGCCCTCACTACAGGAGCCGCAGCAGCAGATGCCATCATCAATAGTGGGCCATGTAGGGCCAGCGCCGACCCCATCCAGATCAGCCGCGCCGACCGCCAGGCGCACCGACTCTGCTCCGAGCACGACGTGAGCTCGGGGGATCATAGCTGTCGTCACTCGTCTCCGGAGTCAGAAGGAGTTCGGGGGAGTCGCTGGACCCTCCGGCACACCCGCTGCTACCAGAGGAGCTGCCAGAAAGGCAGGCGGCAAGCCTGGTCCTCGCCGCTCTAGGGCTCCCGCCGCTGTCTCTGGGGCAGCACTCCAGCCGACATACTTCCTCGTCGAAGACCTTGAAGAGCATCAGGGAGGCGCCATTGTACTCCAGATGGATCACGAGGGTGCCCTCCATTCGGCAGACCCTAGCAATCTCGCCCCAGGCTCGGGTCATGAAGACCTTGCCAGGGGCGACAACCTCGACCTCCGTTTTGGTCGCGGGGGTACGACAGTCGGCGTGCTGCAGCCAAAGCTCCCGAGGCCCCCTCGGCGGTATCTCGAAGGCGAAGGAGGCAGGAAGGTGGATCCAAGAGCTCGGAGGCATGGCGGCGTGAAGCACGAGCTCACGGGAGGAGTTTGCAGCATGGACTCCAGGGAGGACGACGCGCGTCGCCGTGATCCGTCGGCGACGCCGGCGACGCGGGTGGCGCCGCTTGGCACCCTCTTCCCCAGGGCCCTCGGCCTGGATGTACAAGGGTAATGGATATCCGGGAGGAGGCCGCTCGTACCAAGGCCTCGACGCCTCCTGCCGAGCACCCTCATCTCGGCAGTAGGGGACCGGCCGCTTCTTCAGCGGGAGTGGGATGGGCCCCTCTCGGGGGGCCTTCCCTTTCTCTTCGGCCGAGAACCAGCAGATCGGTGCCATTGTCGTCGAATTGGAGGAGGAGCGAAGAAGAAGAGGCAGAGCAAGGAGAGACGGACTGGAAGGGCTCGCGCCGTTCCGTACTTATAAGCTGGAGGAGGCCAACCGTCGGCCTCCACGATAACACGTAATCATGACCCGTTTTGCATGCAGGGACTAGTCACGTCGGATGGTTGCTGAGGCGTCGTGAGGAAGCAGAGACGCCAATGTAAAATCAACCGCCACGCGGCACCCTAGGCTGCAGGCTGTTGGGGCCCGCGGTGCTTCGCACTTGCCTCTTCGCTTCTCTGCTAAGCCAAGTCCGGGCGCGCCTTGGGCCCGGGGGCTACTGTCGGCGTTCTGGGAAGGGGGGTCCCCAAACTTGCCTACCTGCGGCCTGCGGCGTGGCTCAAGCAATGGCCCAGTGTGGCCAACCTTCATCAGCTCGAGATCAAGACCCTCGCGAGGGGCCAAGCCTCGCGGGTTGGACGACAGGAAGCTTCCTCGGGAGCAGCCCCGCCAGGCAGGCTCGCGAGGAGGTGGAGAGATCAAGGCAGGGGTACCTCGCGAGGTGCCCGTGACGCAAGCCATGACGATCGAGGCCAGGCGGGCGCCGGCCTGTGCAGTGTCCTTATTTCCCCTTTGGAGCAGAGGGAGCAAGCACAGGCCAAGGCATCAGGCCAAGGCTACCATTTCGGTGCAACAAGACCAAGACCAGTAGAGCGGCAGGATGGAGGTCACCGTGGAGCCCAAGATGGCGTCATCATCAGAGTCTTTGGCAGTCGAAGACTAACTTTAGTCAGGATAAGCGTACTAGATGTTCCCCTTCAAAATGGCCAATTGTTGGCGCCCTTCCCGCTCAATATTTGGGAAGAGGACCAGGGCCTCTCTCTCTATATATAGGACTAGCCACCATAGTATAGAGGCATCTGGAATCGACCCCTCCAAAGGGACACCACCACCACAAGAACATCCCTCGCGAGGCTGTTCTTCCCTTGTACTGTTCATCATCAGCCCCTGAGGCAATCCACCACACCACAAACTAGAGTAGGGTATTACACCACAACGGTGGCCTGAACTAGTATAAACCTTGCGTCCCTTGTGTTGTTCATCGTGTAGCCTAGATTCCTTGCGAGGCTTCGAGATGTGAGTTGGTAGGGGAGAGATCTTCGCGCACACCCCAGAGTTCGAACCTCAAGGGTCTGCTGGAACCCGAAATCCGACACCATTGACCACGTGAATCCTGAAGATCAGCTGGCGGATATCTTCACAAAGCCCTTGGATGAGAAGAGATTTAGCAAGTTGCAGTGTGAGCTAAATATCTTAGAATCTTTGAATGTTCTTTGAAAAGGACACACATCCTAACACTTATGCAAAATTGATGACTTAGATGTGCAACACACGAAGTAACGTTTTTCTTCAATCAATGAAGACTAACCCTCTAAGTGTGAAGAAATTAATGAAGAATTTGATTCTCAGAACCCTATGACAATTGTACGCGGTGTCTGAAATCATCATTCTTATACGATGGGATACGCCACCAACCTAAGTTGAAAATCTTCAATTTGAGTTTTGTTTTTGCAATTTCTTCAATCTTCAAATTCTTCAACTTTGCAATTTCCTCAGTCTTTCCGACTGTGTTCTTCATTGCTATATATATATATATATATATATATATATATATATATATATATATATATATATATATATATATATATATATATGAGTTTTTCATGTCCTCTACAACATTCACTTATTGCTAATTCTTCAAGCTGTTTTTTCATCTAAGTGAATGTGATCGGACCCTTTCCCCCTTTATGCTAAACTCAACCCAGTCTGTTCACAAATTCTTCATGTGCGTTCTATTTGAAACCCGTTCAAAGTCTTCATTGTGTCCTTGGCAGCTGTAGAATTCGCGGACGAAACATTAAAATTTTCATATCTATTTTTTTTGGCTTTTGCCGCTCAAATCCTTCCGCATCCCACGACATGATTAAACTACTCACCCATGATCTAACACGATCTCCACCTCTTAGTACGTGGGTGACACATGTCTCTAGGATAGCAAGGGTCAGGGGCATGTTCGTCCAATTTCCTTGGACGAGCGGTTTTTCACTTCGGCTATAAATACCCCTCCCATTTCTCGGAGCTCATTTACTCTGCTCGATCTCTCTCCCTCGCTCGAGCTCTCTGACCTAGCGCCACCTCTACACTCCATAATCGTTGGTGAGGAAGAGCTTAACTGCATCGACCTCGTCGACGTCGTACTCGCGCCGGCCGCGGAAATCTTCACCTCCACCGCCGCCGTAGCTGTCTTCCTCCACCAAGTTAGGGCGTGGAAGATCTGAACAGACGAACTTCCATAGTTCACCTCTCAGTTCGTCGTGTTCTTAGTCAAGGGTAAATAAAATTCACTTTTACCGCACTTGTTGATTCTCATGATTTCCACAAAATTTTCAAAACGTGTTTATTTTTCAACTTTCATATCCGTAAACAGCAAATTTTGCTTCTGTTCTTGATTTGTTTCCCTAAGATGTGTTTTTCTTCAAGATTCCTCAATTGTGTGGATTTCCAATCTATACAACTCTGGAACCTAAGACAAGAACTCTTAGTGAAATTCCTCAAGACTCCTCTGGTCAAATTCCTCAAACTTGATTCCTTTTAAAAACAAAATTCTCAGAACGCATATGACCTCTTGATACGTCTCCAACGTATCTATAATTTATGAAGTATTCATGCTATTTTATTATCTGTTTTGAATGTTTATGGGATTTATTATACACTTTTATAGTATTTTGGGGACTAACCTATTAATCGGAGGCCCAGCCCATACTGTTGTTTTCTTGCCTATTTCAGTGTTTCGTAGAAAAGGAATATCAAACGGAGTCCAAACGGAATAAAACCTTCAGGATCGTTATTTTTGGAATGGATGTGATCCAGGAGACTTGGAGTTGAATTCAAGGAAGCTTCGAGGTGGCCACGAGGGTGGGGGCGCGCCTGAAGGAAATATGCCCTAGAGGCAGTAATAAAGTTATTATTTATTTCCTCATATCATGATAAATGTTTATTATTCATGCTAGAATTGTATTAAACGGAAACATGATACATGTATGAATACATAGACAAACATAGTGTCACTAGTATGCCTCTACTTGAACTAGCTCATTGATCAAAGATGGTTATGTTTCCTAACCATAGACATGTGTTGTCATTTGATTAATGGGATCACATCATTAGGAGAATGATGTGATTGACTTGACCCATTCCGTTAGCTTAGCACTTGATCGTTTAGTATGTTGCTATTGCTTTCTTCATGACTTATACATGTTCCTATGACTATGAGATTATGCAACTCCCGTTTACCGGAAGAACACTTTGTGTGCTACCAAACGTCACAACGTAACTGGGTGATTATAAAGGTGCTCTACAGGTGTCTCCGAAGGTACATGTTGGGTTGGCGTAATTTGAGATTAGGTTTTGTCACTCCGATTGTCGGAGAGGTATCTCTGGGCCCTCTCGGTAATAATCATCACCTAAGCCTTGCAATCATTGTAACTAATGAGTTAGTTATGAGATGATGTATTACGGAACGAGTAAAGAGACTTGCCGGTAACGAGATTGAACTAGGTATTGGATACCGACGATTGAATCTCGGGCAAGTAACATACCGATGACAAAGGGAACAACGTATGTTGTTATGCGGTTTGACCGATAAAGATCTTCGTAGAATATGTGGGAACCAATATGAACATCCAGGTTCCGCTATTGGTTATTGACCGAGAATAGTTCTAGGTTATGTCTACATAGTTCTCGAACTCGTAGGGTCCGCACGCTTAACGTTACGATGACAGTTTTATTATGAGTTTATAAGTTTTGATGTACCGAAGGTTGTTCGGAGTCCCGGATGTGATCACGGACATGGCGAGGAGTCTCTAAATGGTCGAGACATAAATATTGATATATTGGATGACTATATTCGGACACCGGAAGTGTTCCGGGTGTTTTCGAAGAAAACCGGAGTACCGGAGGGTTACCGGAACCCCCTGGAAGTAATGGGCCTTGATGGGCCCTAGTGGAGAGAGAGAGGGGCCGGCCAGGGAAAGAGGCGCCCCCTCCCCTTGAGTCCGAATAGGACAAGGAAGGGGGGGGGCGGCGCCCCCCTTGCCTTCCCCCTCTCCTACTCCTTCCTTGCCCCTCCTTCTTGGAATAGGAAAGGGAGGGGGCAAACCTACTTGGAGTAGGTTTCCCCCTCCTAGGGCGCGCGTCCCCTTAGGCCGGCCTCCTCCTCCTCTCCCCCTTTATATACGGGGGAGGGGGGCACCCCATTTACACACAAGTTGATCTACGGATCGTTCCTTAGCCGTGTGCGGTGCCCCCCTCCACCATATTCCACCTCGGTCATATCGTCGCGGAGTTTAGGCGAAGCCCTGCACCGGTAGAACATCATCATCGTCACCACGCCGTCGTGCTGACGGAACTCATCCCCGACGCTTAGCTGGATTGGAGCCCGGGGAACGTCATCGATCTGAATGTGTGCTGAACACGGAGGTGCCGTACGTTCGGTGCTTGGATCGGTCGATTCGTGAAGACGTACGACTACATCAACCGTGTTGTCATAACGCTTCCGCTTAACGGTCTACGAGGGTACGTAGACAACACTCTCCCCTCTCGTTGCTATGCCATCACCATGATCTTGCGTGTGCGTAGGAATTTTTTTGAAATTACTACGTTCCCCAACAGTGGCATCCGAGCCTAGGTTTTATGCGTTGATGTTATATGCACGAGTAGAACACAAGTGAGTTGTGGGCGATACAAGTCATACTGCTTACTAGCATGTCATACTTTGGTTCGGCGGTATTGTGAGATGAAGCGGCCCGGACCGACATTACGCATACGCTTACGCGAGACTGGTTTCACCGTTACGAGCACTTGTGCTTAAAGGTGGCTGGCGGATGTCTGTCTCTCTCACTTTAGCTGAATCGAGTGTGGCTACGCCCGGTCCTTGCGAAGGTTAAAACAACACTAACTTGACGAACTATCGTTGTGGTTTTGATGCGTAGGTAAGAACGGTTCTTGCTAAGCCCGTAACAGCCACGTAAAATTTGCAACAACAAAGTAGAGGACGTCTAACTTGTTTTTGCAGGGCATGTTGTGATGTGATATGGCCAAGACGTGATGCTATATTTTATTGTATGAGATGATCATGTTTTGTAACCGAAGCTATCGGCAACTGGCAGGAGCCATATGGTTGTCGCTTTATTGTATGAAATGCAAACGCCCTGTAATTGCTTTACTTTATCACTAAGCAGTAGCGATAGTCGTAGAAGCAATAGATGGCATAAACGACAACGATACTACGATGGAGATCAAGGTGTCGCGCCGGTGACGATGGTGATCACGATGGTGCTTCAGAGATGGAGATCACAAGCACAAGATGATGATGGCCATATCATATCACTTATATTGATTGCATGTGATGTTTATCCTTTATGCATCTTATCTTGCTTTGATTGACGGTAGCATTTTAAGATGATCTCTCACTTAATAATCAAGAAGTGTTCTCCCTGAGTATGCACCGTTGTGAAAGTTCTTCGTGCTGAGACACCACGTGATGATTGGGTGTGATTGGCTCTACGTTCAAATACAACGGGTGCAAAACAGTTGCACACGCGGAATACTCAGGTCATACTTGACGAGCCTAGCATATACAGATATGGCCTCGGAACACGGAGACCGAAAGGTCGAACGTGAATCATATAGTAGATATGATCAACATAGTGATGTTCACTATTGAAACTACTCCATCTCACGTGATGATCGGACATGGTTGAGTTGATTTGGATTGCGTGATCACTTAGATGACTAGAGAGATATCTGTCTAAGTGGGAGTTCTTAAGTAATATGATTAATTGAACTTAAATTTATCATGAACTTAGTACCTGATAGTATTTTGCTTGTCTATGTTTGTTTGTAGATAGATGGCTCGTGCTGTTGTTCCGTTGAATTTTAATGCGTTCCTTGAGAAAGCAAAGTTGAAAGATGATGGTAGCAATTACATGGACTGGGTCCGTAACTTGAGGATTATCCTCATTGCTGCACAGAAGAATTACATCCTGGAAGCACCGCTGGGTGCCAGGCCTGCTGCAGGAGCAACACCAGATGTTGTGAACGTCTGGCAGAGCAAAGCTGATGACTACTCTATAGTTCAGTGTGCCATGCTTGACGACTTAGAACCGAGCCTTCAACGACGTTTTGAACGTCATGGAGCATATGAGATGTTCCAGGAGTTGAAGTTGATACTTCAAGCAAATGCCCGGATTGAGAGATATGAAGTCTCCAATAAGTTCTACAGCTGCAAGATGGAGGAGAATAGTTCTGTCAGCGAGCATATACTCAAAATGTCTGGGTATAATAATCACTTGATTCAACTGGGAGTTAATCTTCCGGATGATAGCATCATTGACAGAATTCTCCAATCACTGCCACCAAGCTACAAGAGCTTTGTGATGAACTATAATATGCAAGGGATGAACAAGACAATTCCCGAGCTCTTCGCAATGCTAAAGGCTGCGGAGGTAGAAATCAAAAAAGGAGCATCAAGTGTTGATGGTCAACAAGACCACTAGTTTCAAGAAAAAGGGCAAAGGGAAGAAGAAGGGGAACTTCAAGAAGAACAACAAGCAAGTTGCTGCTCAAGAGAAGAAACCCAAGTCTGGACCTAAGCCTGAAACTGAGTACTTCTACTGCAAGCAGACTGGTCACTGGAAGCGGAACTGCCCCAAGTATTTGGCGGATAAGAAGGATGGCAAAGTGAACAAAGGTATATGTGATATACATGTTATTGATGTGTACCTTACCAATGCTCGCAGTAGCACCTGGGTATTTGATACTGGTTCTGTTGCTAATATTTGCAACTCGAAACAGGGACTACGGATTAAGCGAAGATTGGCTAAGGACGAGGTGACGATGCGCGTGGGAAATGGTTCCAAAGTCGATGTGATCGCAGTCGGCACGCTACCTCTACATCTACCATCGGGATTAGTTTTAGACCTAAATAATTGTTATTTGGTGCCAGCGTTGAGCATGAACATTATATCTGGATCTTGTTCGATGCGAGACGGTTATTCATTTAAATCAGAGAATAATGGTTGTTCTATTTATATGAGTAATATCTTTTATGGTCATGCACCCTTGAAGAGTGGTCTATTTTTATTGAATCTTGATAGTAGTGATACACATATTCATAGTGTTGAAACCAAAAGATGCAGAGTTGATAATGATGGTGCAACTTATTTGTGGCACTGCCGTTTAGGTCATATCGGTGTAAAGCGCATGAAGAAACTCCATACTGATGGGCTTTTGGAATCACTTGATTATGAATCACTTGGTACTTGCGAACCGTGCCTCATGGGCAAGATGACTAAAACGCCATTCTCCGGAACTATGGAGCGAGCAACTGATTTGTTGGAGATCATACATACTGATGTTTGTGGTCCAATGAATGTTGAGGCTCGTGGCGGGTATCGTTATTTTCTCACCTTCACAGATGATTTGAGCAGATATGGGTATATCTACTTAATGAAACACAAGTCTGAAACATTTGAAAAGTTCAAAGAATTTCAAAGTGAAGTGGAAAATCATCGTAACAAGAAAATAAAGTTTCTACGATCTGATCGTGGAGGAGAATATTTGAGTTACGAGTTTGGTCTACACTTGAAACAATGCGGAATAGTTTCGCAACTCACGCCACCCGGAACACCACAACGAAATGGTGTGTCCGAACGTCGTAATCGTACTTTACTAGATATGGTGCGATCTATGATGTCTCTTACTGATTTACCGCTATCGTTTTGGGGTTATTGTTTAGAGACGGCCGCATTCACGTTAAATAGGGCACCATCAAAATCCGTTGAGAAGACGCCTTATGAACTGTGGTTTGGCAAGAAACCAAAGTTGTCGTTTCTTAAAGTTTGGGGCTGCGATGCTTATGTGAAGAAACTTCAACCAGATAAGCTCGAACCCAAATCGGAGAAATGTGTCTTCATAGGATACCCAAAAGAGACTATTGGGTACACCTTCTATCACAGATCTGAGGGCAAAATTTTTGTTGCTAAAATCGGATCCTTTCTAGAGAAGGAGTTTCTCTCGAAAGAAGTGAGTGGGAGGAAAGTAGAACTTGATGAGGTAACAGTACCTGCTCCCTTATTGGAAAGTAGTTCATCACAGAAATCAGTTCCTGTGACAAATACACCAATTAGTGAGGAAGCTAATGATATTGATCATGAAACTTCAGATCAAGTGTCTACTGAACCTCGTAGGTCTACCAGAGTAAGATCCGCACCAGAGTGGTACGGTAATCCTGTTCTGGAAGTCATGTTACTTGACCATGATGAACATACGAACTATGAGGAAGCGATGATGAGCCCAGATTCCGCAAAATGGCTAGAGGCCATGAAATCTGAGATGGGATCCATGTATGAGAACAAAGTATGGACTTTGGTTGACTTGCCCGATGATCGGCAAGCCATTGAGAATAAATGGATTTTAAAGAAGAAGACTGACACTGACGGTAATGTAACTGTCTATAAAGCTCGACTTGTTGCGAAAGGTTTTCGACAAGTTCAAGGGGTTGACTACGATGAGACTTTCTCACCCGTAGCGATGCTTAAGTCTGTCCGAATCATGTTAGCGATTGCCGCAATTTATGATTATGAAATTTGGCAGATGGATGTAAAAACTGCATTCCTGAATGGATTTCTGGAAGAAGAGTTGTATATGATGCAACCGGAGGGTTTTGTAGATCCTAAGGGAGCTAACAAAGTGTGCAAGCTCGAGCGATCAATCTATGGTCTGGTGCAAGCCTCTCGGAGTTGGAATAAACGCTTTGATAGTATGATCAAAGCATATGGTTTTATATAGACTTTTGGAGAAGCCTGTATTTACAAGAAAGTGAGTGGGAGCTCTGTAGCATTTCTAATATTATATGTGGATGACATATTGTTGATTGGAAATGATATAGAATTTCTGGATAGCATAAAAGGATACTTGAATAAAAGTTTTTCAATGAAAGAGCTCGGTGAAGCTGCTTACATATTGGGCATTAAGATCTATAGAGATAGATCAAGACGCTTGATTAGACTTTCACAAAGCATGTACCTTGATAAAGTATTGAAAAGGTTCAATATGGAACAGGCAAAGAAAGGGTTCTTGCCTATATTACAAGGTATAAAGTTGAGTCAGACTCAATGCCCGACCACTGCAGAAGATAGAGAGAAAATGAAAGGAGTTCCCTATGCTTCAGCCATAGGCTCTATCATGTATGCAATGCTGTGTACCAGACCTGATGTGTGCCTTGCTATTAGTTTGGCAGGGAGGTACCAAAGTAATCCAGGAGTGGGTCACTGGACATCGGTCAAGAACATCCTGAAATACCTGAAAAGGACTAAGGATATGTTTCTCATATATGGAGGTGACAAAGAGCTAGTCGTAAATGGTTACGTCGATGCAAGTTTTGACACTGATTCGGACGATTCTAAATCACAAACTGGATACGTATTTTTATTAAACGGTGGAGCTGTAAGTTGGTGCAGCTCTAAACAAAGCGTCGTGGTGGGATCTACATGTGAAGCGGAGTACATAGCTGCTTCGGAAGCAGCAAATGAAGGAGTCTGGATGAAGGAGTTCATTTTCGATCTAGGTGTTGTACCTAGTGCATCGGGACCAATGAAGATCTTCTGTGACAATACTGGTGCAATTGCCTTGGCAAAGGAATCCAGATTTCACAAGAGGACCAAGCACATCAAGAGACGCTTCAATTCCATTCGGGACCAAGTCCAAGTGGGAGACATAGAGATTTGCAAGATACATACGGATCTGAATGTTGCAGAACCGTTGACTAAGCCTCTCTCACGAGCAAAACATGATCAGCACCAAGACCCCATGGGTGTTAGAATCATTACTATGTAATCTAGATTATTGACTCTAGTGCAAGTGGGAGACTGAAGAAAATATGCCCTAGAGGCAATAATAAAGTTATTATTTATTTCCTCATATCATGATAAATGTTTATTATTCATGCTAGAATTGTATTAACCGGAAACATGATACATGTATGAATACATAGACAAATATAGTGTCACTAGTATGCCTCTACTTGAACTAGCTCATTGATCAAAGATGGTTATGTTTCCTAACCATAGACATGTGTTGTCATTTGATTAATGGGATCACATCATTAGGAGAATGATGTGATTGACTTGACCCATTCCGTTAGCTTAGCACTTGATTGTTTAGTATGTTGCTATTGCTTTCTTCATGACTTATACATGTTCCTATGACTATGAGATTATGCAACTCCCGTTTACCGGAGGAACACTTTGTGTGCTACCAAACGTCACAACGTAACTGGGTGATTATAAAGGTGCTCTACAGGTGTCTCCGAAGGTACATGTTGGGTTGGCGTAATTCGAGATTAGGTTTTGTCACTCCGATTGTCGGAGAGGTATCTCTGGGCCCTCTCGGTAATAATCATCACCTAAGCCTTGCAAGCATTGTAACTAATGAGTTAGTTATGAGATGATGTATTACAGAACGAGTAAAGAGACTTGCCAGTAACGAGATTGAACTAGGTATTGGATACCGACGATCGAATCTCGGGCAAGTAACATACCGATGACAAAGGGAACAATGTATGTTGTTATGCGGTTTGACCGATAAAGATCTTCGTAGAATATGTGGGAACCAATATGAACATCCAGGTTCCGCTATTGGTTATTGACCGAGAATAGTTCTAGGTCATGTCTACATAGTTCTCGAACCCGTAGGGTCCGCACGCTTAATGTTATGATGACAGTTTTATTATGAGTTTATAAGTTTTGATGTACCCGGGGAACGTCATCGAGCTGAACGTCATCGAGCTGAACGTGTGCTGAACACGGAGGTGCCGTACGTTCGGTGCTTGGATCGGTCGATTCGTGAAGACGTACGACTACATCAACCGCATTGTCATAACGCTTCCGCTTAACGGTCTACGAGGGTACGTAGACAACACTCTCCCCTCTCGTTGCTATGCCATCACCATGATCTTGCGTGTGCGTAGGAATTTTTTTGAAATTACTATGTTCCCCAACAGCGCCCCCCCTATTGGGCGCGCCCCCTGTCTCGTGAGCCCCTAGAGCATCCCCTGACCAACTTATTTCACCTATATAAGTCCATATACCCTAAAAACATCAAAGACAACAATATATCGGGAGTTCCACCGCCGCAAGTCTCTGTAGCCACCAAAAATCTCTCGGGAGCCCTTTCCGGCACCCTCCCGGAGGGGGAACCCATCACAGGTGGCCATCTTCATCATCCGGCGCTCTCCATGACGAGGAGGGAGTAGTTCACCCTCGGGGCTGAGGGTATGTACCAGTAGCTATGTGTTTGATCTCTCTCTCTCTCTCGTGTTCTCTCTATGGCACGATGTTGATGTATCGCGAGCTTTGCTATTATATTTGGATCTTATGATGTTTCTCCCCCCTCTACTCTCTTGTAATGGATTGAGTTTTCCCTTTACTCGTGTGATTCACTTAAATCCTGTGAGTAAATGGTTGAATGAGTTGAATGTCATAAATCTAAAATTATATATCTCTCATTTGCTTATCCCATGGGGAGTAATGACTTCACATCTAAGAAGTAGAGGTTGTAAATTTATTGAAGGTTAGCAAGCATTGTATTGGTTATTTGAACAATTCAAGAAAGAATATTGAAGGAAGAGAGATTTCACATATAAATATACTATCTTAGACATCTTTTATAATTGTGAGCACTCATTAAGTATGACATGCTAAAGAGTTGATGTTGGACAAGGAATACAACATAATGGGTTATGTTTTCTCACATCTCAGTTAAAGTATATTGTCATGGATCATTCAAACATGTTGAGCTTGCCTTTCCCCCTCATGCTAGCCAAAATTTCTTGCACCAAGTAGAGATACTACTTGTGCTTCCAAGTATCCTTAAACCCAGTTTTTACCATGAGAGTCCACCGTACCTACCTATGGATTGAGTAATATCCTTCAAGTAAGTTATCATCGGTGCATGCAATAAAAATTGCTCTTTAAATATGTATGACTTATTAGTGTGAAGAAAATAAGCTTTATATGATCTTGTTATGGAAGCAATAAAAGCGACGGACTGCATAATAAAGGTCCATATACAAGTGGCAATATAAAGTGACGTTCTTTTGCATTAAGATTTTGTGCATCCAACCATAAAAGCGCATGACAACCTCTGCTTCCCTCTGCGAAGGGCCTATCTTTTACTTTATGTCTTTTACTTTATGCAAGAGTCAAGGTGATCTTCACCTTTCCCTTTTTCATTTTATCCTTTGGCAAGCACCTCGTGTTGGAAAGATCCTGATATATATATCCAATTGGATGTAAGTTAACATGAACTATTATTGTTGACATCACCCAAAGGTGAATACGTTGGGAGGCAACACTATAAGCACCTATCTTTCTCAGTGTCCAATTAAAACTTCATAACCATAAGTATTGCGTGAGTGTTAGCAATTGTAGAAGACTATATGATAGTTGAGTATGTGGAGTTTGCTAAATCAAAGCTCTGACATAGACCCTTCCTGAAAATAAGATGAATTGCAATTGTTTGATGACTGAGAATGAAGTTTTCTAGTTTCCAAGAAAGTTTATGGTCTATGCTTTAACATGTGAATAGCTTGTTACTTGATCGTGAGAAGTTTTAAGAGATGAACTACTGTTATGAGATATAATCATGCTAGAAAAGGTGATTTAAATTATCATTGATCAAACTTATGCACCTGCTAGCATTCACACTTCATAAATTCTTTCTTTTATCATTTACCTACTCGAGGACGAGTAGGAATTAAGCTTGGGGATTCTGATACGTCTCCAACGTATCTATAATTTATGAAGCATTCATGCTATTTTATTATCTGTTTTGAATGTTTATGGGCTTTATTATACACTTCTATATTATTTTTGGGACTAACCTATTACCCGGAGGCCCAGCCCATATTGCTGTTTTCTAGCCTATTTCAGTGTTTCGAAGAAAAGGAATATCAAACAGAGTCCAAACGGAATGAAACCTTCGGGAGTGTTATTTTTGGAACAGATGTGATCCAGGAGACTTGGAGTTCAAGTCAAAGAAGCTTCGAGGTGGCCACGAGGGTGGGGGGCGGGCCCCCCTACTGGGCGCGCCCCCTGTCTTGTGGGCCCCTTGAGCGTCCCCCGACCGACATCTTTCACCTATATAAGTCCATATACCCTAAAAACATTGAAGACAACAATAGATCGGGAGTTCCGCCGCCGCAAGCCTCTAGAGCCACCAAAAACCTCTCGGGAGCCCTTTCCGGCACCCTGCCGGAGGGGGAACCCATCACCGGTGGCCATCTACATCATCCTGGCGCTCTCCATGACAAGGAGGGAGTAGTTCACCCTCGGGGTTGAGGGTATGTACCAGTAGGTATGTGTTTGATCTCTCTCTCTCTCTCTCTCTCTCTCTCTCTCTTGTGTTCTCTCTATGGCACGATCTTGATGTATCCCGAGCTTTGCTATTATAGTTGGATCCTACGATGTTTCTCCCCCCTCTACTCTCTTGTAATGGATTGAGTTTTCCCTTTGAAGTTATCTTATCGGATTGAGTCTTTAAGGATTTGAGAACACTTGATGTATGTCTTGTCGTGCTTATCTGTGGTGACAATGGGATATTCACGTGATCTACTTGATGTATGTTTTGGTGATCAACTTGCAAGTTCAGTGACCTTGTGAACTTATGCATAGGGGTTGGCACACGTTTTCGTCTTGACTCTCCAGTGGAAACTTTGGGGCACACTTTGAAGTACTTTGTGTTGGTTGAATAGATGAATCTGAGATTGTGTGATGCATATCATATAATCATGCCCACGGATACTTGAGGTGACAATGGAGTATCTAGGTGACATTAGGGTTTTGGTTGATTTGTGTCTTAAGGTGTTATTCTAGTATGAACTCTATGATAGATTGAACGGAAAGAATAGCTTCATGTTATTTTACTACGGACTCTTGAATGGATAGAACAGAAAGGATAACTTTGAGGTGGTTTTGTACCCTACCATAATCTCTTCGTTTGTTCTCTGCTATTAGTGTCTTTGGAGTGACTCTTTGTTGGATGTTGAGGGATAGTTATGTGATCCAATTATGTTATTATTGTTTAGAGAACTTGCACTAGTGAAAGTATGAACCTTAGGCCTTGTTTCCTAGCATTGCAATACCGTTTACGCTCACTTTTATCATTAGTTACCTTGCTGTTTTTATAATTTCAGATTACAAAAACCTATATCTACCATCCGTATTGCACTTGTATCACCATCTCTTCACCGAACTAGTGCACCTATACAATTTACCATTGTATTGGGTGTGTTGGGGACACAAGAGACTCTTTGTTCTTTGGTTGCAGGGTTGCTTGAGAGAGACCATATTCATCCTACGCCTCCCACGGATTGATAAACCTTAGGTCATCCACTTGAGGGAAATTTGCTACTGTCCTACAAACCTCTGCACTTGGAGGCCCAACAACGTCTACAAGAAGAAGGTTGTGTAGTAGACATCACCTATCCAAATTCTTCGCACCTATACTCTGTTCACAGGTACACATGTCCGCTGCTGAATCACTAGGTTCTCATCGACTTAACTTATTTGCAGCGTTCCTTGAAGAAAAACGGCATACCTTTTCAGAATCCTCAGGTGAAGAATATAGCTGATGGAAAGTGTCCTCAGAAGGGAGGAAAGAGGCCTGAGACAAACACTGCCTTCGAAATCCCTGAAGAAGTATATGAAGAATACTGTACTCCTGATGAAGCCAAGCATGACAAGGAGAACAAAAATTAGCGCAAGGTGTGCATTCAACAGATTGAACGCAGATGGGCAAGAGAAAGGAGGGAATATCGTTATGTCACTCCCAAGTACATGAGGAAATTTGCTGTCAATCCTGCATGCCCAAGACCTCCATTAGCTCCAGGCCAAGAAGCCGATCCCACAAGCATCAGAAGAGGTGAGGAATTTCCCAAGGAGTGGGAAAAGCGCCAAAGAAAATTGGCTAAAGTAGCAAAAGAAGCAGTGAAGAAATTCAATGAAGATTCTGCTGCTGATGCTGCTGAAGCCTCTGATAGGAAGACCAAGAAGGCTATGCCAAAGAAGTCTGCTGTGAAGCCACCTTCTTCTACTGCAATACCCTCACGGCCCAGCTCATCAAAGACCTCATGGCCTACTACTCAAGCAACACCAGCAAGTGCAGCTCCTGCTCCTGCAAAATCCTCAGCTGCACCTGCAAAGTCCTCAGCACTAGTGCATCTTGCCACGTGCCAAAGGACAACTGGCATCCCAATTGCTTCAGGAGCCTCTACTAGTTCTTCAGCTCAGCCTCAGTCCTCAACAACTCTAATATTTCTGAATAAAAAGGCTGCTGCTGGATGCGGCACAGGGCCAAGTCCTCACAAGAAGCATGTCGCCTTTGAAATTCCATCAAGTGGTGATGAAGCTGATGATGATGAACTTGCTGAAATCACCAGAGATCGCCAACATCGGGCCGCTAGTGCCAAAGGCAGTGTTGTGCCACTTTTGCTAGATCCAAAGAAGATCGTGGGCGTCATAGATCTATGGCACAAATATCCCAACACACCGCTGCCAGAACTGAATCTCTCACCTGGAGAAAGTCACGTGCTCACTGCCTTTATCGCTGAAGAAAAATGGAAATTTGATAAGGCCATGCAAGTGAAGAAATCTTAGTACAAGAAGGAGCGATTTCTGAAGAAGAATGTTGTCAACATGTCTCCTAACGAACTTGAGACTCTTCATACTGAGATCAAAGCTCTTAGTGATGAATTTGACGCATACCGTGCAGATTGGCTAGGCGCCAAGGTCAGATTCGTTAGACTGGAAAAATGCTTTCAAGACCAATGTTGCTGCTGAAGTGCGACAAGAAATTCCTCTAGGTGAAGCATCTGCTCAGCCCACTGAAGAACATGCCAGCAGCGCTGATGAAAATCAGGCTTTTGATGATGCTGAGAGTGCCAGGGTTGTTGAAGAAATTCCAGCTCCTGATGAAACTGCTAGGGCAACCATCAATGTTGCGCCTAAAGATCAACCCAGGTAGCTGAAGATTCTGCTGCTACACCTGAAGAAACAGAACAGGGCAACTGCATCAGTTGTGCCTGAAGAAGTTGTGCCTCTTTCATCTGCTCCTCCTGCAAAGTCATCACAAATGAAAAACATTAATATTCCTTATGCATCAAAAGCGAAGAAGACAAAGGCTGCAGAAAGGGCAGCTATGAAGAGAAGGAAAGCATCTCATACCTCAGAGTCTTCAGCTCTGAAGAAAGTGAAGACTTTGACAAGCTCATTCACCAATCCGATTGATGTTGTTCCTCTGTCGAGCATGCCATCAAAGGAGATTGTTCCCTTTGGTGAGGAATATGTCATTCCTGATTGAAAGCACAAGTGCTCCCCGGGTGATTTTGGTAATTAATGTCAACATATCTCTTGTTGGACTAATAATTTTATCTAGTATATTTCAGATAAGTCATATAGTGGAGTGGCATGGACAAGAGGATGTGCAACCCTTCAAGATGCTAAGGACAAAGGATTGAATCAAGCTCAAAGCTCAGGACTCTACATTTTCTATTTTAGTGATCCAAGATCACATTGAGTCCATAGGAAAGCCAATACTATTAAAAGGGGATGAGGTGTTGCTTAATGGCTTGCTTGCTCAAAGTGCTTAGTGATATGCTCCAAAGCCCTCAACCACTTTCTCATTTCCACATATGTCCCATACCAAAAGTCAAACTCGGCCCCACCGATTTGATCTATCCGGCGCCACCGAGTTCACTTGACATAGCTACTGCTAGAAACCCTAATCAATTCGGTCTCACCAATGGGATCTTGGTCTCACCGAGATGGGCTTGCAAACTCTTTGTTGCCTATTGCAATAATTTCGGTCTCACCGAGATATGCAATCGGTCCCACCGAGTTTGGCTGACCAACTCTCTGTTTCGCTTATTACCAAAATCGGTCCCACCGAGTTTGTGTAATCGGTCAAATCGAGATGAGGTTTTACCCTAACCCTAGCACATCGGTCCTACCGAATTGATCATATCAGTCCCACCGAAATGCCTAACAGTCACGTTATGAACTAAATCGGTCTGACCGAGTTTTCTGATTCGGTCTCACCGAGTTTGGTAAATTGTGTGTAACGGTTAGATTTTGTGTGGAGGCTATATATACCCCTCCACCCTCTCTTCATTCATGGAGAGAGCCATCAGAACATGCCTACACTTCCAACATTCATTTTCTGAGAGAGAACCACCTACTCATGTGTTGAGGTCAAGATATTCCATTCCAACAACATAAATCTTGATCTCTAGCCTTCCCCAAGTTGATTTCCACTCAAATCATCTTTCCACCAAATCCAATCCTATGAGAGAGAGTTGAGTGTTGGGGAGACTATTATTTGAAGCACAAGAGCAAGGAGTTCATCATCAACACACCATCTATTACTTTTTCGAGAGTGGTGTCTCCTAGATTGGTTAGGTGTCACTTGGGAGCCTCCGTCAAGATTGTGGAGTTGAACCAAGGAGTTTGTATGCTTTACTTTCCGCTGCTCATATGCTCTTGTCATGCTTGCTTGTTATGTATTGTGAATGTTTAAACTTGTGCTTAAACTCCACCTCAACTTGAAGAACTTAAAAATTGCTACTTTTCTTGGTTGAGAGTCTATTCACCCCCCTCTAGACACCTCTTCTCGATCCTTTCAATTGGTATTAGAGCCTTGGTCACCATTGCTTTGGTTTAATCACCATTGGAGGAAGATGGATGAGTCTATGTTGGGGAGTCTTAGACATAGAGTACCTATACTTGATGGAGAGTACTTTCATGAGTGGAAAAATGAGATGCTTGAGATTTTCAATGAATATCATTTGAGCAAGTACATTACCAACCCTTGTGCTCGCCTTGTTGATCATTTGCATCCCACTCCCGATGAGGATCTTGACATGATTCGCAATCTTAGAACTATCAATCTTATCATTAGAGGATTGCCTAGAAATTCGATTGGTCGCTTGCCAACTCTTGATTGTGCTTATACTATATGGAGATTTCTTGAGGAAAGATTTCCAAACTATTCCTTGCAAAATCTAGATGAGATTCTTCATAAGTCAATTGCTTTGAATAAAATGAGTACTAGTGATCCTAAGTTTGATGATTGTCTGTTTGAGCTTCGTGACCTTATGCGTGCCAAAAGAGATGTTGGAATCATTAGCAATATTATCTCCGAAGCCATTAGATTTCATAAAGATGATTATTATCATGATCATTTATCTAATGAATCACGCTCTCTAGGGATTGATCCATCACATGACGATCTTGAATATGGATACTATGATGAGGATGATGATAGTGACTACGATCTTGATGATGCAATGAGACACTTTGGTCTTATGGCTAATCTTCGCGGCTACATGGCAGGAGGAAAGGAATGGGTCCTTGATAGTGGAAGTACCGATCACATGACCGGGGATAAAGATATGTTTCGTGAGCTTGCTGAAAATGACGGCCCTCGAAAGTATGTCACTTTTGGTGATAACTCAAAGTGTAAGGTGGTTGGCCTCGGTAAGATGGTCATCTCACATGATAGCTCCATACAAAATGTCATGCTCGTTGAATCTCTTGGCTATAATATACTTTTTGTATCTAGACTTGCTGATTTAGGTTTTAGTGTCCTATTTACTAAAGTAGATCGCCAAGTGTTTCGAAGAGATAATCATAAAATGATCTTTACCGGCATACGTAGAGGTGATCTATACATTGTCGATTTCACTAAAAAGGCTCAACCTAGAACTTGCTTAATTGCTAAATCTTCTAAAGGCTGGTTGTGGCATAGAAGGTTAGTTCATGTGGGCATGCGAAATCTTGATAAGCTTATTAAAGGTGATCATATCCTTGGTGTTAAAGATGTCATATTTGATAAGGATAGACTTTGCAGCGCTTGCCAAGCAGGAAAAAAGGTTGGAGGAAGCCACCCCGTGAAGAACATCATGACCACGAGGAGACCGCTCGAGCTACTTCACATGGATCTTTTCGGTCCCAATGCTTACAAAAGTCCCGGTGGAAATTCATTTGGTCTAGTTATAGTTGATGATTTTTAAAGATTTACGTGGGTGTTCTTTCCTGATGATAAATTGCAGGTTGAAAAGATCTTCCAAAACTTCGCTAGGAAGGCCCAAAACCAATTTGAAGTGAAGATAAAGAAGGTCTGTAGCGACAACAGAATAGAGTTCAAGAATGCCAATGTGGACACCTTTCTTGACGAAGCAGGGATCTCACATGAGTTCTCAGCTACGTACACACCTCAACAAAATGGAGTTGTTGAGAGGAAGAACGAGATGCTCATCGAAATGGCGAGAACGATGCTTGATGAGTACAAGACGCCAAAACACTTTTGGGCGGAAGCGATTGAGACAGCTGGTCATGCAACAAAATCGTCTATATCTTTACAAGCTACTCAGCAAGACTACATACGAGCTCCTCACTAGTAACAAACCCCAAGTTGGATACTTTAGAGTATTCGGCTCAAAGTGCTACATTCTTGATAAGCATCGTTGTTCTAAATTTTCTCCCAAATCTCATGAAGGTTTCCTACTTGGTTATGGCTCAAACTCTCACACTTACTATGTGTACAACAATTTCACCCGAAAGGTTGAAGAGATGGTACATGTGAAGCTTGATGAATCTAAGGGCTCGCAAGTAGAGCAATTTCCAATTGATGTAGGAGACAAAGACCCTTCGGAAGCAATCCAAGACTTTTCTATTGGCAAGATCCGGCCAATAGAGGTGAAGGAGAGTACCTCGTCCGTCCAAGTGGAAGCTTCTACCTCACGACAAGGTGAACCAAGAGTTGATATGGAAGCATCCACAAGTGGGACACACCAAGATGAAGAAAACGAAGAAGCACACCAAGATGAACCACATCAACCTCCTTCTCCACCACGACAAGAGAACGACAACGTCAACAATGAAGAAGGCCAAGAAGAAGAGAAATATGATGAAGAAGATGTTCCAACCTGACCAAAACAAAAGCTCTCACGAGTTCGAGCAAGAGTCGCCAGAGACCATCCCGTCGAGCAAATCTACAATGATATCCAAACCAGGAGAATCACTTGCTCTAAAACTCGTTTGGCTAATTTTTATGAACATTATTCATTCATCTCTAGCATTGAACCCATGAAGGTTGAAGAAGCATTGGAAGATCTGGATTGGATAAATGCCATGCATGAAGAGCTACACAACTTTGAGAGAAACCAAGTGTGGACATTGGTCAAGAAGCCCGAAAACAACCACAGCATCATCGGTACCAAATGGGTGTTTCGCAACAAGCAAGATGAAGATGGACAAGTAGTTCGCAACAAAGCACGTCTCGTCGCCCAAGGCTACACTCAAGTCGAAGGTATGGACTATGGTGAGACATATGCCCCCATTGCTAGACTTGAGTCCATTCACATATTACTTGCCTATGCTAATCACCATGATATCACCTTGTACCAAATGGATATTAAAAGTGCTTTTCTAAATGGTGAAGTTGAGGAGGAAGTTTATGCTAAACAACCTCCCGGCTTTATTAACCCTAAGAAACCCGATCATATGTACAAACTTCACAAATCTCTTTATGGTCTCAGACAAGCTCCTAGAGCGTGGTATAAATGCTTAACCAAGTTCCTTATTGAAAAAGGCTTTGAGACGAAAAAATTGATTCTACTCTCTTCACTAAAAGGGTTAATGGAGAATTATTTGTGTGCCAAATTTATGTTGATGACATTATATTTGGTTCAACTAACCCTCTTTTTAGTGAGAAGTTTGGAAAGCTAATGTCGGAGAAGTTTGAGATGTCCATGATGGGTGAGCTCAAATTCTTTCTTGGTTTGCAAATAAAGCAAACTAACGAAGGTACCTTTGTCTCTCAAACAAAGTACACCAAGGACTTATTCAAGAAGTTCAATATGCAAGAATGCAAAGGTATGAATATACCCATGCCTAGTAGTGGACATCTTGACTTGACTAAAGATGGTGAACCTGTTGATCAAAAAGTTTACCGCCCTATGATTGGTTCATTGTTGTATCTATGTGCCTCCCATCCCGACATTATGCTAAGTGTGTGCATGTGCGCACGATATCAAGCGGCCCCTAAAGAATGTCATCTTAAGGCTGTGAAAAGGATAGTGAGAACTTAATACATACACCAAATTTTGGCATTTTTTATCCAAAGAGGTCTTCTTTTGATCTTGTTGGCTACTCCGATTTGGACTATGCCGGAGACAAGGTCGATAGAAAGTCCACTTCGGGTACTTGTCAATTTCTTAGTAGATCTCTTGTGCCTTGGTCCTCCAAGAAACAAAACTGGGTATCCTTATCCACCGGCGAAATGGAATACATTGCCGCTGGTTCATGTTGTGCTCAATTACTTTGGATGACCCAAACTCTTAAAGATTATGGGATATATGTGAAACATGTTCCATTGCTTTGTGACAATGAAAGTGCTATAAATATTGCTCACAATCTCGTGCAACATTCTTGAACTAATCATATCGAGGTTCGTCCTCATTTAGTTCGAGATCATGTTGCTAAAGGAGACATTGACCTTAAGCATGTTTGTACCGATAAGCAATTGGCGGATATATTCACCAAACTTTGTCGGTTGAGAGGTGAATTGAACATCATTGATGCCTCAAACTTGGAGTAGTAACTCCATTTGGATACATGCAAGGCATGAGCCTTTGACTAATCCTTGATATTTCTCTTATGATGATAATCATATGTCTAGGATATATTTGCACCCTTGTATGTTATCTAACCCTTGTAGGTACTTAGATGAGTCTAAATCTATGAGATTGCAACTCACTCACATCTTGAGTAATCTCTACATCACCAAGTCTCTACAATATGGTGGTTGAAGACAAGGAAGCATGAAACCCCTCAAACATATCCTTTGACAATTTATATATATCAAATTTCTTTTGGTATCATATTTCATGATTAACACTTTGGATACACAAGTGCTCCTCCTTGCAAAGCTAACTCATGTAGGTAGATGAACTCCAATCACAAGTGGTGCTCCCAATGAACTACATCAACCTTGAGCATCCCACACAAGTTCCATTACATGATCAAAATCAACACCACCACCCAAGGTATGTTATTCCATCTTAGAGAAGCTTTACCCCAAGTCATGGGTCAAAGCATCTCAACAAGATGTGAATACATCAAAATGCTTAAATGAAAAATGGCAACCCCATTTTGAGCTTAAACGATGAGTATGACCTATGATCAAGTGTCTTCACTTGAATCCTAAGTCAATATACTCTAACATAGGTGACTTTGTCGCCGACCAATTCTAGATGAAGTTCTATAGTGTTCTTGCATTTGTCACTTGCATATTTGTTTCCCTTCTTAATTCATCTAGATCTCTTTTCCTTTTTAATTTTTATTCTGCATTCCCTGCATCCTATTCATTGCAAATCCTTTAGTTAATTCCTTGTAAATCCTTGTG
The DNA here is from genome assembly GCF_018294505.1 of Triticum aestivum. Classification (NCBI taxonomy): domain Eukaryota; kingdom Viridiplantae; phylum Streptophyta; class Magnoliopsida; order Poales; family Poaceae; genus Triticum; species Triticum aestivum. The sequence goes on from NC_057813.1 coordinate 510,789,959, forward strand.
AGATCTTATTTGCCTAGTGAGCTAAGGCGACAAGTTCTTTATCTTTGTAATGAACTTGGACACACCGGTTTCTTTTTTTTTTGGTCAAACCAAATCACCTCGGTGCCATCGAAGACAACAACTTGGTGTTACCGATTTCAAATGTTGAGGAGACACTTTGCCATTTGCATCCTGCACATTTTGTTCCAGCTCCACTCGATGATTCTTATCCTCTACCAGCACCTTATTTTTCTCCGCTACTTTGCTATGTGACTCAAGGACCAAACCTATTTTGACTCACACCCTAGAAGACCTCTTCTTGGAAATTGATGTCAAAGGGGGAGAGAGAGCTCACATCAAAGCTTAATCATATCAAGGGGGAAAGAGAGATAAATAATCACATCATAGAGAGACCCCATATGCTTGGTATTCAAAGAGGAGAGAAGTCACATGTATTTATAGGGGAAAGACATGTTCATGATTGTTTGTGTGTCTGCTTTTCTCTGATTTTCTTTTCCTTATCTTCTCCCAGTATCCCATATAAGATTTAGGGGGAGCAAGACATCTAAGGGAAGGAAACTTTGAATTCATTGCATATCTTTACCTTTGGTGACATGTCTACACTCAAATAGAGTACCTAGTACTCACTCTCTTCATGTCATCCCAATCTTGGTACTATTGTGGTTTGCTGCTCTTGCTCTGTTCAGTAGATGTTTCTGTGTTGTCTAACCTTGTTTACTCAGGTTCATCTCTTCCAAAGCTAGCTCAAGACCACAAGGTAAGTATATGCATCACACTCATGTGCATGAGGATATCTTGTTGATGTACATATTGTTTACAAGAGGGACTCATGAGCATGAAGGTACATTTCCTATATTCACACCATTTCTCTGATGCATATAGCCAAGATACATGTAACTCATTGCTTGCTTTGTCATGATTATGAACTCACATGCTCTTATGTTCCATATTTACATGATTGCATACATATAGGGGGAGCCTATGCATGTTACATGTCCTTCCAAAGCTTTACCTGCCTTTCTCTATATCTTTATCTAAAGCTTTGATGTATGTTGTCATCAATTACCAAAAAGGGGGAGATTGAAAGCACAAGTGCTCCCCGGGTGATTTTGGTAATTAATGTCAACATATATCTTGTTGGACTAATAATTTTATCTAGTATATTTTAGATAAGTCCAACAGTGGAGTGGCATGGACAAGAGGATGTGGAACCCCTTCAAGATGCTAAGGACAAAGGATTAGCTCAAGCTCAAAGCTCAGGACTCTACATTTTCTATTTCAGTGATCCAAGATCACATTGAGTCCATAGGAAAGCCAGCCAATACTATTGAAAGGGGATGAGGTTTTTCTTAATGGCTTTCTTGATCAAACTGCTTAGTGATATGCTCCAAAGCCCTCAACCACTTTCTCATTCCACATATGTCCCATACCAAAAGTCAAACTCGGCCCCACTGATTTGATCTATCCGGCGCCACCGAGTTCACTTGACATAACCATTGCCAGAAACCCTAATCAATTCGCACTCACCGATGGGATCTCGGTCTCACCGAGATGGGCTTGCAAACTCTTTGTTGCCTTTTGCAATAATTTTGGTCCACCGAGATATGCAATTGGTCCCACCGAGTTTGCCTGACCAACTCTCTGTTTCGCTTATTACAAAAATCGGTCCCATTGAGTTTGTGCAATCGGTCAAACTGAGATGAGATTCTACCCTAACCCTAGCACATCGGTCCTACTGAATTGATCATATCGGTCCCACTGAAATGCCTAACGGTCACATTACGAACTAAATTGGTCTGACCGAGTTTTCTGATTCGGTCTCACCGAGTTTGGTAAATTGTGTGTAACGGTTAGATTTTGTGTGGAGGCTATATATACCCCTCCACCCTCTCTTCATTCATGGAGAAAGCCATCAGAACATGCCTACACTTCCGACATTCATTTTATGAGAGAGAACCACCTACTCATGTGTTAAGGTCAAGATATTCCATTCCAACCACATAAATCTTGATATCTAGCCTTCCCCAAGTTGCTTTCCACTCAGATCATCTTTCCACCAAATCCAATCCTAGGAGAGAGAGTTGAGTGTTGGGGAGACTATCATTTGAAGCACAAGAGCAAGGAGTTCATCATCAACACACCATCTATTACCTTTTGGAGAGTGGTGTATCCTAGATTAGTTAGGTGTCACTTGGGAGCCTCCGTCAAGATTGTGGAGTTGAACCAAGGAGTTTGTAAGGGCAAGGAGATCGCCTACTTCGTGAAGATCTACCCTAGTGAGGCAAGTCCTTCGTGGGCGATGGCCATGGTGGGATAGACAATGTTGCTTCTTCGTGGACCCTTCCTGGGTGGAGCCCTCTGTGGACTCGCGCAGCCGTTACCCTTCGTGGGTTGAAGTCTCCATCAACGTGGATGTAGAATAGCACCACCTATTGGAACCACGCCAAAAATCTCCATGTCTCCAATTGTGTTTGCACACTCCAATCCCATCCCTTTACATTCTTGCAATTTGCATGCTTTACTTTCCGCTGCTCATATGCTCTTGTCATGCTTGCTTGTTATGTATTGTGAATGTTTAAACTTGTGCTTAAAATCCATCTCAACTTGAAGAACTTAAAAATTGCTACTTTTCCATGTTAAGAGTCTATTCAGCCCCCTCTAGACACCTCTTCTCGACCCTTTCACTAATGACATTGATGCAGAGAATCCCTCTGTTTCTATGTTAGAGCAGTTGGATGAAGAAATTGATGTGGATGCGATCCCTTCACCTGTACAGGTATCATCGCCCGTGCCTCAGTTCACTGCTGAAGAGGCAGGCGTTGAATTAATTAACGCTAAATATGAGGATGTGTACATTGGGTCTACAACTCCAGTACTGAATGATGATTATTGGGAAAGACATCATCCCAATTCTCCTCTGACCACTCCTCTGCAGCAATTTCCTCAGTCCCTAGTCCAAACTGAAGAAATTCATACGGGCTCTAAAGAATGTCAAGCTTCACTTCTCTCTATTCCAGCAGAAGTTCCAGCCACTAGCGCCGGTGAAATGGAGGCCAAGACTGCTTCTGATAAAGTTGCTCCTGAAATTCCTCGGCATGTGGCTCCCGAGGCTGTGCGACAAGAGGCTATGAAGACTTCCACTACAAATCTTCAGCCAAGCCACATAATCCTCACACCAAGAAGCAGAAATTCAAGGTTGATGACTTCTTTGTTGAGCATCATTTCTTCTTTGACTACAATCCATACGACTCTGCTCCACTTCGTCGCAAGCGCTTTTGGAATGTCACTCAGATGAATTTCTGTTCCTCGCTCCTGTTTGATAAGGACAATTTTTTTGACCATGAGCAACTTCCTCATGTGGATATGGAGTCCCTTCCATGTTTCACCCCAGTCCTCAGTGTTCTTCATGACGCTGGGCTGCTCAACTTCTGCACCAACATCTGCGATTGGAATGGAGAACTCATTCTTCAATTCTATGCTACTTTGCATCTCACATGTAATGTTGATGATGTGAATTCACGGGTGATGGATTGGATGGCTGAAAATACTCACTACCATGCTCCGGCCTCTGAATTGCTACATGCCATCCCAATCAGTCCTCCCACTGAAGGCGCTCTGAAACTGTATGAGGAACGTGAATTGTCAAATCATCTGAAGAAAGTACTGATGAAGCCTTTGAAGGCTGGCCAAGTTCAAAGGACCACATTACACGTCAAGGATTTGCTCAATGTGCTAAGAAACATTTATCACATTATGGCCAAAACCCTTAGTCAAATCAAGGGCCACAACTCGGATGAAGAAGAGGTTGTTGGCATCATGAAGAATCTGATTTTCAACATCATGCATGGTATTCCTATCAATTACCACGATTTCTTCATGAGGACTTTGGCCAATGCTGCTCTGTCACCCTTTGAGTTGAAGCCTTACGCTCCCTGGATCATGAAATTCATCAGATCAAGGTCATTCATTACAAGGCTGACTTTCAAAATCATCTCAGCTATTTCCCCCCAATTGAAGTCCTCAAACAGACTATTTCCTCGGCTGATGAGAAGGGCAAGGCCACTATTATCGATGAAGGCACTCGTCCTCTGGATGATCAATTTCGCAAGGCTGCATCCTACTCAATCAATGATGACTCTGCCACACATGACACTATTGCAAATGCTTCAAAGAAAAATCCTCAAGCCACTGCTTCGCGTGTGATGACTGATCGTGAGCTACTCCTCAGTCTTCATCAAAAAGTGGATAGAAATCACTAGTGGGTCAAGCGTTAGTTTGGTGCAGTTCTTCAGAACATGACCGTTACTCAAAACACTGTGAAGAAGAATCACCATTATCTGCATCAAGTCTTCGACCGCACGTGGGCTATTCTTTAGAATCTATACACTGGTGATGAACTCAAGGAAATGGACTTCCAACAGGACTTTGACTGGTCTCAGCCACCATCAAAGAAATTCAAGAAGGTCAAAGTTCCTCAGTTGGTTGCCAGTTCGTATTCTTCATCGCGCGAGACAAACAAAGCTGAAGATTTGGACGACACTGGGGCAGACCCTACATCAGCGGATGACCCCAACAACGCTAGCGATCCTCCATTGACATCATGATGATATTCTTCAAGGGCATTAGTCCTCATTTTTGTCCCTTTTGGTCATTTGATGACAAAGGGGGAGAAATTTGAGTTAGTCTTCAAGCAGGTCTATTATATGGGTGTTTTTTTGGTTAAGTTACAACTCTTGTTCTTCTGAAGTGTTTGCTTTGCCGAGTTGTAAACTTAAGTCCTATGGTGGTCTGATACTTTTGACTATTTTCTGCATGCTTATTTCCTCAAGTACTTAAATGCATGCATGCTGAATTTCGTCAGACACCATATTTCATCTTGCATTTCAAATTCTTCATATTATATATCAAATGCGTGTATGAATTACAAGATATAGGGGGAGATCTCCATGATATTACTCTACAATGTGCATTTGCTATCCAAAGCAAATTCCTCAAATATGCACATCTTTAGGGGGAGTTCTTCTATATGTTGCAATCAAATTCCTCAATATTAGCATTTACACTTCATATGTTTATCCCCGTTGAAAACTTAACATATTTGTCATCAATCACCAAAAAGGGGGAGATTGTAAGTGCAGCTAGTGCCCCTTAGTGATTTTGGTATACTGAAGACTTATAGGTTAAGGGACTAATATGTTTGTGAGTATACACAGGCTCTATAAGTTGATGAGGAGTTTGATATTTACAATGAAAGTCGACCCCTAAAATGTATGTCTTCACCTGAAGACTTTGGTTCTCCTGAAGATTTTCAAAGTGAAGAAAATGGTGAGACCTTGAAGACTTGGATTTTCATGCGAGGATTATGAAGCATGAAGACTTTTGTTTTTGTAGTTTCATTTTCTCTTTCTTGAGTCATAGGAAACATCGTGCTCTTAAAGGGGGTCGAGGTAATACTACGGAAAGTGATTTCCAAGTGATGCTCAATTCAAAATCCTACACCTACCGAATCCTTTTGAGTGAATCCATTGGAAATTTCATATCAGTTCAGTCAAATTTCTTCAGTGACAGAGACGAAGATCTTTTGGTCTCTGAGGAATTTGTTCTGACTAAGGAGTTAGGAATTCGCCAGTGCGGATTGCCTACACAGTGAGGAACATGATAGTCCCGAGGATTTTGAACCTCAAATATCCGACCGTTGCTGTGCTATGCGCCAGCTGTCCCAAAATACCTACCCACCTAACGGTCATACATTGAAGGGCATTTATGTCTTATCATGTCGGGCTGCTCCCTAGGCTATAAATAGCCGCCCTGTACAACCACTAGCTGGTTGGCTGCTCTGAGAGAAACTGACACTTGTCATTGAGAGCATCCCATCCTCCGAGGACTTTGAGCGAAAATCATCAAGTGAGGAAAAACACAAAACCCAAACACCTACAACCCAAAGTGATTGAGCATCACTAAAGAGATTGTTTCTGTGTCACATCCCCAGTTCAGGCCTTGCTTGTCTTTGCTTTAGCTTCCATGCATCATGTTTAAATTCTTTTGAAAACTTGAAATAGGGATTGCTTAAACCCTAGCATCAAAGGAATTCACTAGGTTCAACTAAAATAACTTCAGTGAATCCAAATGGCTTTCAAAAATGTTCATCATTTCTGGAAATGCTGGAAACAGTAACCAGAGGTGTTGCACATTTTTCCATGACATATTTGGGCTCTGAATTAAATCATATGGTATTTTCATTTGGGAATTTAAATACTATAAAATATTTTAAATGCTCAAATAATCATAAACTAAAATGTTTACTGTTGGATATATTCTAAACAGTAGCCATGATTAGTTTCATGATTTTTGGATCTGTTTAAGTATTTTATATAAAGCCCTAAAGACTACAGAATAATAGAAAACATAAACATAAATAAAAGAGAGAGAGAGATTTTTTACCTGGGCCACTTACGTGACCGCAGCCCACCTGGCAGGCCCAGCACTGTGTTGGCCCATGCCAGCCAGCTGCTTCGTCCTCGCCAGGCAGGCACAGAGGTGACACCGACGAGCACGAGCTCGCCACAGCGCCACCTGCTTGCCGCCCGCGCCCCTGGACACCTGGGTGAGCTCCATGTAGCCGCCCCAACCCCGTGGACATCTCGCATTCCCCCTGCCTCTCCCTCTCGCTCTCCCTCCGCCATGGCCGACGCTGCTGCGCCCGTGCCACCGGGAAACCGCGTCCACCATCGTCCCCGTACCGAGCCACCATGCCCAACAACTCCGCCGTCGTCGACTCCGTCGAGCAGCCCGAGCCCCGAGCGCTCGTGAGCCCTGCTTCGTCTTCTTCGAGCTCATCTTCCCCGAGCACCACCGCAGATCCCCTTCGCCGCCGCCGCTGCATCAGCTCGTCCCCGACCCCGCCGTCTACGTTGTCGTGATCGCTATGAGCCACTGACCCTTCTCCCCCTCCCCATTGTCGCTCTCGAGCACTGTAGTGACTGCATGAAGCTCACCCCCACGCGCCGCCGCGGAGCTCATCGCCGACGTGACTCTGGCCACCCACAGGCCTCACCACCTTGTCCACTAACTCCACCGCACCCCCACGAGTTCAATGCACCACTTCCCGTGCCTCGCCGTGCCTTGCAGCCTCGGGTTCGACCTCACCCAACTTCGGCGGCCGCCAAGGTCGTCGCCGGCGATGTTTCCAGCCACCCCGAGCTCCACCACCGCCACCAAACGCTGCGGCCTGCTCCCAGCTACGCGTAGATGCCCTCCGCCGCTCATTTGGTCGTCGGAACGCGCTAATGCACTCTCACCGCCGCGTCTGGCCTCGCCGGTGGCTTAACGCCGGCGTGTTTGACCTTTGACTTTGACTTGGTGGGCCTAGGTTGACTCCCCTGAGTTTATGACAAGTGGGACCCCCTCTGCTAATTAACTTAGATTAGAACTAACTAAATTTAGTTAGTTTAAATAACTGCTGACACGCGGGACCCACTGGTCAGGTTGACCTGGACGTCCCCTTTGACCACTGACGTCACCCTGACGCACTGCTGATGCAATAACTAATTTCTGGATTTATTTTTATATAGAAAATTCCAGAAAATGTTGCAAACTTCTAAAAATCATAGAAAATCAACCGTAGCTCCAAATCAAACAAATTATATATGAAAAATGATCAGAAAAGTCCAATTTATCCATCTGTACCATTTTCATGCATGATAGAACAACTTATGACTACTGTTTAGGAAAATTCAATTAAATAGCATTTAAATAACCACATGTGGAGTTTGAATTTGAACTTAGGGTTCAAACCAACTTCATTTAACTTTGTTGCTAGCTGCATTAGCTCAAAACACCAGCATGTTGCCATGTCATGATCATGCATCATAATGTTGCATTGAATTTATTGTGTTTCCTCTCTGTTGCCGGTAATTGTTCCCTCTCAGTAGACGTGGTTCCGACGATGAGATCGATGACACCGATGAAGAGCTATATTATCTTAAGAAGTGCCAGGCAAGCAAAACCCCCCTTGTTCATTCCGATACAATCCCACTCCCTCGCTCCTGCTCTCTTTTAATGCATTAGGACAACAACGATTCATCTGTTACTTGCTGCGGTAGCTGAACCCCTTTATCCTCTGCATGACCTGTCATTGGCATAGTAAATAGATGAAACCCACTAGCATGAGTAGGAGTTATTTGAGCCCTGTTGTGCCTACTCATTCATGCTTGTTTGTCATGCCTGCTACTGCTTAGAGTTGAGTCAGGTCTGATTCATCGGGGATGAATCAGAGGTGTGTGAACCTGTCCTACTGTGTGTGAGCTAAGTGTGTGAACACGATTTGGTAAAGGTAGCGGTGAGAGGCCATGTAGGAGTACATGGTGGGTTGTCTCATTGAAACCGTCCTCAGGAACTGAGTTCTGTGTTTGTGATCCATGAAACAGCTACTACCACGCATTGGGCCGGAAACCAATGGACCCTCTCGGCTTCTTAATCACCCTTGTTCTCTGTCCAGGAGTTGCAACTAGTTTCTGGTGTTTGTAGGATATGTGTTGGAGGCCGTGCGTAGCGCTGACCCTAGGGGTGGGCTATGATGTGGTAGATACACCATGGCACGGTGTACCGGGCGCCCATTTGGTGTCTCGGGAACCCTGCACACATCGTTTGGGGCTGTGAGCGAAACCCCGGCCGGATATCCTCGCGGATAGAACCCGAATAGGCGATAAACCTGGACTAGAGACTTGAGTGTTTAGGTAGTCCATGGCCAACACCCTCGCTGGGCTTCCGCTTGAAGGTTGCCGAGTACATGCCGTGTAAACGGCGGTAAGTGGTGGGAGCGTGTGTGAAGATGTACACCCCTGCAGGGTTAACATCATCTATTCGAATAGCCGTGTCCACGGAAAAGGAATTCTGGGTTGCCTGTACAGTTCATAGACAAGTGAAAGTGGATACTCTAAAATACGCAAGATAAGTGTGAGTGCTATGGATGGCGTTCTCGTAGGGAGACGGGAGCGGATCCTTAGTGGTGTATTGATATGGTGAATATGTGAACTCGTGTGCGCCACCTCAAAAGAGTTACTTGCAGTCATAGTTCAGGATAGCCATCGAGTCAAAGCTGGCTTGCTGCAGTTAAACCCTACCATCCCCTTTGTTGATAATGATGCATATGTAGTTAGTTCTGATGTAAGTCTTGCTGGGTACATTTGTACTCATGTTTGCATATTTTATGTTTTTGCAGAGAGACTTCAGTCTCACTAGTAGTTCCGCGTGGACTTTGACGTTTAGCTTGTTACCTCAGCTATGATCTTGTGCCCTCGGCAGGATCTGGTAGTTAGTTAGGCTTCTCAGCCTTTTTCATTTGTAGATATCTGTACTGAGACATGTTAAGCTTCCGTTTGTGCTTTGACTTGTATGCTCTGAATGCTGGGTTGAGAGACCCATGTTTGTAATATCTCGCTCCTCGAAGCCTATTGAATAAATACTTGAGTTGTAGAGTCATGTTGTGATGCCATGTTGTATTTGCACATATCGAGCATATTGTGTGTATGTTATCAAAATGCTTGGTATGTGTGGGATCTGACTATCTAGTTGTTTATCCTTAGTAGCCTCTCTTACCGGGAAATGTCTCCTAGTGCTTTCTCTGAGCCATGGTAGCTTACTGCTGCTCTGGAACACTTAGGCTGGCTGGCATGTGTCCTTCTTCGTTCCTGTGTCTGTCCCTTCGGGGAAATGTCACGCGATGAATACCGAAGTCCGTTAGCCCGCTACAGCCCGGTTCACCGGAGTCCTGCTAGCCCAGTGCTACAGCCTGGATTCACTCGCTGATGACCGACACATTCATTGCTGGGTCATGTATGCCTGTCCCTGTAAGTTAGTGCCACTTTGGGTTCACGACTAGCCATGTCAGCCCGGGTTCTTTGTCATATGGATGCTAGCGACACTATCATATACGTGAGCCAAAAGGCGCAAACGGTCCCGGGCCTGGTAAGGCGACACCCATGGGGATACCGTGCGTGAGGTCGCGAAGTGATATGATGTGTTACATGCTAGATCGGTGTGGCACAGGATCGGGGTCCTGACATTATGTGTGGAACCAACACTTGTTACCTTTGAGGACTGTGTATTGTCTAGACGGTTAGGCGTCATGGTCTGAGAATCCAAGAGGAATTGTGGATTGCCGAGTGACCAAGTTTGTGAAGGTTTGGAAGTCACTTGAAGACTTACCACGAGTGATTGGGCGAGGTCTGTGTGACTTTAGCTCAAGGAGAATATGTTGAGGATTGTGTGTCCGGGATTGTGTGTCCTCAAGTTTAAATACCCAGCCGCTCCAACCAGACGTACAATTGTCGCAACAGTTGGAACTGGTCTACCAAATCATTGTCTTCACCAAGCCAACTGGTTCTATTTCCTCAACCCTTTCATTTCCTCATTCACGTGTTGATGAACCTTATCATTACTGTTTGAAGACTTTGACTGAAGACTTTCTCTATTTCCTCAATCCTAATTCTTCAGTCACATAGTCTTTAGCCTGCTTATCATGTTTTCACGCTATCTATACTTTGTGCTTGTTTTCATTTCATCATGATGACTATGTTGTTGCTCTATTATGCTTTTACCTGAGTACTTAGTACGCTGCTAGTGTGTCATTGCTTAGGAATTTCTTCACCTAGAAATTCCTCAATGACGAATTTGTAAAACTCGCCTATTCACCCCCCCTCTAGTCGATATAATGCACTTTCAGAAGCCACTAGTGAAACCTATGGCCCTCGGATCTCTTTTCCATCATATAAGTTCTGTTTTCCATCATATTAATTTCCGATCTACTATTTTGCAATCTTTTACTTTCCGATCTATAAACCAAAAATACCAAAAATATTTACTTTACTGTTTATCTATCTCCATCAGATCTCACTTTTGCAAGTAGCCATGAAGGGATTGACAACCCCTTTATCGTGTTGGGTGCAAGTTTGTTTAATTTTTGTGCAGGTATTCAGTGACTTGTGCATTGTCTCCTACTGGATTGATACCTTGGTTCTCAAACTGAGGGAAATACTTACTCTACTTTGCTACATCACCCTTTCCTCTTCAAGGGAAAAAACAACGCAAGCTCAAGAGGTAGCAAGAATGCATAAAAATATGTCTTCGACATGTACTTTTTCTGTATGCAGGATAATTGATTCATGGCAAAATAGTCTACTGGATTGCATGATGGTCTGATATGTGTGGCCTTTAGTAGACCAGGAGGTGCTAGATCAGTTGATGGCCAACACTGAACCAAGAGCTATGAACTTGTTATTTGCTATGATAGAGAGGATGCCTCATGACAAGTTTATAAGAGTGGCGGTCACACTTTGGGCAATATGGTCTGTGCGAAGGCAGTTGATTCATGAAGGAGTCGATCACAGTCCTCTATCTACTCATCTTTTCATTCCTCATTTCATCTCAAAGCTAGGATTCATGAAGCAGTAAATTGGATGGCACTGGCACAACTGATGCTTTGTGTAGGGATCATCTAGGCACTTACATGGGATCATCTGAAGGAAATTTTCCCTAGAGGCAATAATAAAGTTGTTATTTTTGTATTTCCTTAATCATGATAAAGGTTTATTATTCATGCTAGAACTATATTGACCGGAAACTTAAATACATGTGTGGATACATAAACAAATACCGTGTCCCTAGTGAGCCGCTTGTTGATCAAAGATGGTTAAGGTTTCCTAACCATAGACATGTGTTGTCATTTGATAATGGGATCACATCATTATGAGAATGATGTTATGGAAAAGACCCATCCGTTAGCTTAGCATATTGATCATTCAGTTTATTGCTATTGCTTTCTTCATGTCAAATACATATTCCTTCGACTATGAGATTATGCAACTCCTGGATATCAAAGGAATACCTTGTATGCTATCAAACCTCACAACATAACTGGGTGATCATAAAGATGCTCTACAGGTATGTCCGAAGGTGTTTGTTGAGTTGGCATAGATCGAGATTATGATTTGTCACTCCAAGTATCGGAGAGGTATCTCTAGGCCCTCTCGGTAATACACATCATAAGAATCCTTGCAAGCAAATGACTAATGAGTTAGTTACGAGATGTTGTATTACGGAACGAGTAAAGAGACTTGTCGGTAACGAGATTGAACTAGGTATATAGATACCGACGATTGAATCTCGGGCAAGTAACATACCGAGTGGACAAAGGGAATTACGTATGTTGTCATAATGGTTCGATCGGTAAAGATCTTCGTAGAATATGTAGGAGACAATATGGGCATCCAGGTTTCACTATTGGTTATTGACCGGAGAGGTGTCTTGGTCATGTCTACATAGTTCTCGAACCCATAGGGCCGCACGCTTAATGTTCGATTATGATATAGTATTATATGAGTTATGTGATTTGAATACCAAATGATGTTCGGAGTCCCGGATGATATCATCGACATGATGAGGAGTCTCGAAATGGAAAAGAGGTAAAGATTGATATATAGTACGATGGTATTTGGACACCGGAAGTGTTTCGGGTAGTACCGGGTACTTATCGGGTCATCGGAAGGGGTTCCGGGCAGCCCCGATAGGTTATTGGGCCTTATGGGCCAAAAGGGTAAGAGCACACCAGCCCACAAGGGGTTGTTTCGCCCCTCTACCCCCTGCCCTCGTACCAAAGGAGGGAGGGAATGAAAGGGGAGGCGCCCTAAGGCAGCCATCTCCCTTTCCTTTCCCCCTCATGTTCAAATAAGGAAAGGGGGCGGCTAGGCAGGTGCCCTAGGGCAGCCGCAGCCACTTGGGGCACCCTAGGGGTTGGCACCACACAACCCACAACATTGTCTGAGCGTGTGCGGCGCCCCCCTCCACGGTTTACACCCCGGTCATATTTTCGTAGTGCTTAGGAGAAGCCCTGCAGAGATCACTTCACCATCACCGTCACCACGCCGTCATGCTGTCAGAATTTATCCACTACCTCGCCATTTTGCTGGATCAAGAAGACGCAGACGTCACCAAGCTAAATGTGTGCTGAATGCGGAGGTGCCATACGTTCGGTACTCGATCAGTTGGATCGTGAAGAAAGTTCCACTACATGAACCGCGTTGTGAAACGCTTCCGCTTATGGTCTACAAGGGTACGCAGACACAGTCTCCCCCCTCATTGCTATGCATCTCCATGGATAGATCGTTGCGTGTGCGTAGAATTTTTTTTGTTTTCCATGCAACGTTCCCCTACAGTGGCATCCGAGCCAGGTCTATGCATAGATGATATGCATGAGTAGAACACAAAGAGTTGTGGGCAGTGATGGTCATACTGCTTACGACCAACGTCTTATTTTGATTCGAGGGTATTGTGGGATGAAGCGGCCTGGACCAACCTTACATGTCCACGTACATGAGACCGGTTCCACCGACAGACATGCAACTAGTTTTGCATAAAGGTGGCTGGCGGGTGGTTGTTTCTCCTACTTTAGTTGAATTGAATTTGACCGCGGCCGGTCCTTGAAGAAGGTTAAACCATCAAACTTTATGAATCACCATTGTGGTTTTTGCCGTAGGTAAGAACAGTTCTTGCTAGAAGCCCGTAGCAGCCACGTAAAACTTGCAACAACAAATTAGAGGGCGCCTAACTTGTTTTTGCAGGGCATGTTGTGATGTCATATGGTCAAGACGTGATGTGATATACGTTGTTCTATGAGATGATCATGTTTTGTAATCTCGACAACCGGCAGGAGCCTTTGGGTTGTCTCTCGATTATTGTATGAAATGCAAACGCCATGTAATTGTTTTACTTTGTCGCTATGCGTTAGCAATAGTTGTAGAAGCAATAGTTGGCAAGACGACCCCGACGCATCGATGGAGATCAAGGTGTCGAGCCAGTGACGATGGATATCATGACGACGCTTTGGAGATGGAGATCAAAAGCACAAGATGATTATGGCCATATCATGTCACATGTTTTGATTGCATTTGATGTTTATCTTTTATGCATCTTATTTTGCTTATAACGATGTTAGCTGATACGTCTCCAACATATCTATATTTTTTTATTGTTCCATGCTATTATATTATCTGTTTTGGATGTTTAATGGGCTTTATTATACACTTTTATATTATTTTTGGGACTAACCTATTAACCGGAGGCCCAGTCCAAATTGTTGTTTTTTTGCCTATTTCAGTGTTTTACAGAAAAGGAATATCAAACGGAGTCCAAACGGAATGAAACCTCCGGGAGAGTTATTTTTGGAACAAACGTGATCTAGAGGACTTGGAGTGGACGTCAAGAAAGAATTGAGGAGGCCACGAGGTAGGGAGGCATGAGGGAGTCCTGGATTAGAGGGTATCCGGACAGCCAGACTATATACTTTGGCCGAACTGTTGGACTATGAAGATACAAGATTGAAGACTTCGTTTCGTGTCTGGATGAGACTCTCCTTTGCGTGGAAGGCAAGCTTGGCAATTCGGATATGTAGATCTCCTTCTCTGTAACCGACTCTGTGTAACCCTAGCCCCCTCCGGTGTCTATATAAACCGGAGGGTTTAGTCCATAGGACAAGAACAATCATAATCACAGGCTAGCTTCTAGGGTTTAGCCTCTATGATCTCGTGGTAGATCAACTCCTGTAATACTCATATCATCAAGATCAAGCAAGCAGGAAGTAGGGTATTACCTCCATCGAGAGGGCCCGAACCTATGTAAACATCATGTCCCCAGCCTCCTGTTACCATTAGCCTTAGACGCACAGTTCGGGACCCCCTACCCGAGATCCACCGGTTTTGACACCGACATTGGTGCTTTCATTGAGAGTTCCACTGTGCCGTCGCGATAAGGTTTGATGGCTCGCCTTGTTGTCAAGGACAACATCACCTCTAGGGGAACCCTGGCTGTAGGCCACACCCTCCGACTGGGCGGCTTCGTCATGACCGCCCATTCGGCCTCCACGCTGACGATGACTTCTCAGGTCGTCAAAAATAGCCTCCATGCCAGCTCGGAATTTGTCGAGCAGATGGATCCAATAGAACTCTCCTCCCTGAACGAGCTCTTGGATTGCATCGCCGCTCTGGGAGTCGCTACAGACTATGATCAGATCGGGCTTAACCCAACCAAAGGGAAATTAACTCTCCGCTGGTCACCCATCAGATAGGGTGGTGGAGGAACAACGCAGTGATTCTTCCTCTATTCTAAGGACGAACTATGTCTAGATTCCCGAGCTCTTTGAGCCGGATACCTGTCTACGAGAGGACATGTCCTAGGATCCGAACTTAGAATCGGGCAGCGGGCCAGGTGTCAGTGTCAAAACTGGCGGATCTCGGGTAGGGGGTCCCGATCTGTGCGTCTTAGGCTGATGGTAACAGGAAGCAAGGGACACAATGTTTACCCAGGTTCAGGCCCTCTCGATGGAGGTAAAACCCTACTTCATGTTTGATTAATATTGAAGATATGTGGAATACAAGAGTAGATCTACCACGAGATCGTAGAGGCTAAACCCTAAGAGCTAGCCTATGATGGTATGATTGTAATTGTGATCGGCCTTCTAAGGACCATGCTCTCCGGTTTATATAGACACCGGAGAGCTAGGGTTTACATGGAGTCGGTTTACAAGGAAGGAAACATAATATCCGGATCGCCAAGCTTGTCTTCCACGCAAAGGAAAGTCCCATCTGGACACGAGCCGAAGTCTTGAGTCTTGTATCTTGACGCTTCTATAGTACGGATGATGAATACAGTCCGGCTGTCCGGATACCCCCTTATCCAGGACTCCCTCAGTAGCCCCTGAACCAGGCTTCAATGACGATGAGTCTGGCGCACAGTCTTGTCTTCGGCATTGCAAGGCGGGTTCCTCCTCCGAATACTCCAAGGTTACCATCGAACACGTAGACCGTGTCCGGATCTGCAAAATGATCTTCACATACCACCGTAGAGAGAATGATACTCCAGCTGACAACTTTTAGACGACGTGACAGGCCATCAGGGCCAGCTCATTATTCGAACTGTTTTTCCCACAACCAGCCATAGCGTATACTGCGGGGCAGTTTCCTATGCACGTCTTGTCGAAGCGAAGATCGTGTCCCCTTATCACGTGATTCTCATCAATACGGGTATGGGTAATCCAACCGTACCGCTAATTGCGGCGAGCGGGAGACGAGCGGGTTCCACTAGGCAAGTGGGGAGGTGCAAAAAGCTCTTACCCTCTCTTATAAAGAGATAGGGCATCATCCTCTTTTACCCACGCCTTCTTCTTCCACTAACTCACTTCCCTCTGCTCGAGCCCTAACGCCTAAGCGCCTTTCTTTTCCATTGAAGAGAGGGTTTCCAGATGTCCGGTTCCGGAGCAGGAGGCAAATGGATGGCCTCTACCGTCCGGGAGAAGGATATCAAGAAGCTCCAGGAAGCCGGGTATCTGGCCAAGGAGATTGGCCACCGTCTCCCCCGGCGGGACAGGTTATCCCTACTCCGGAGCCCCACGAGAGAGTCATGTTCCTTCCCCATTTTGTCCGCGGCCTCGGGTTTCCCCTCCACCCATTTGTACGTGGAGTCATGTATTACTATGGGGTTGATTTTCATGATCTTTCCCCAACTCTTTTCTCAATATCTCGACGTTCATTGTCGCATCTGAGGCCTTCCTCCGGATTCCGCCTCACTTCGGCCTGTGGTTGAAGATTTTCAATGTGAAGCCCAAGGTGGTGAGTGGTGAACACGCCGAGTGCGGTGGCGCCATGGTGAGCAAGATGCCCAAGGTTGTTTGGCCGAAGGGCACTTTTAACAACTCCGTCAAGGAATGACAACACAGTGGTTTTATATCACCGAACCATGCGGCGAAGAATGGGCAGCAGCTCCTGAGTTCAGATCCGGAGCTCCGCTGCGGCTTACGTCCTGGCCCAAGAAGGGTCTGAACTGGTGCTCGTCCGATGAGCTATCGCTGCTTCTTACGCGTGTTCGGAATATGGTCGTCAAGGACGTCAAGCTTGTTGACGTGGTCCAGGTGATGCTAGTTCGCCTGGTTCTCCCTTGCCAACGTCGAGCCTGTACTTTATGGGAATTCGACCCACCCGAGCACCAAACCCTCCGAGAGCTCCATGATTCCTCCCACGAGGATATCTGGAAGGTGCTTTTTAAGTCCAGCAAATCATGGCCGGACTCTTCTGAGGACCGGGGGTATCAATTATCCCATTCTGCAAGCCCGGTAAGTTATATCCATGCCCGTCCGTCTAGGCTTCAGCCGGCATATCATGAGGGGGGCGTTTTAATCAAGCTTCATTGTGGCTTGAGGGATGGATAAAAAGAGTGGAGCGGATACAATGTCGGCCCCACTGCCAGAGGAACCGGCCGGACCTCTTCTGACGAAGATGCTTGTCCCTGCACCTTACAAGGCGCCCAAGAAGGAGGCCCCAAGCAGGTCAAGAAGACCCGGAGTGGCCTCCGTTGTCGCGAGGCTCCGGACACCCAGTCCGAAGGCTCTAGCGATGCTCCTTCTTTCGAAAACGAAGAGGAGGAGGCAGAGGAGGACGAGCCTTGCTCTGCCGGCGGGAAGAAGCGTGCAACTTCCCTGTCCCTGGAGGCCGAGTCGCCCAAGAGAAGGTGAGGTTCCCCTCCAGAGGCATCCACCCTGGCTGCCGATAACAGCCCGGGGTGGGATCCCGAGGTCCAGCCCCTGGGAAAATCATAAGTAACCGCAGTCCGAATACGCATATGTATCCAGGGTTGTCCGGGTATTGTAGTTTTATCTGTCGCCACATCCCACATAGCCCGGCAAGGTCTCCTGCCGGACAATCCTCATCGGAGGATTCGTTGAGCTCGAATGCTGTGGCGAGTGAGACGCCTCCGGGGATTGCTTTTCCGAAGTCCGGGCGCGACACCGAGGTGTCGTCTCAAAGAGACTCGGGGCCGGATAAAGCTCTGGAGGCCCCTAAGGCTCTAGGATCGGGCCAGCGGCCATCCTCCATGGAGAGAGGTTTGCCTACCCCGCCGGCCACCTCAGTATACGCCAAGCTGTCGGGCGGTCTGTTGACATTGTTAAGGAACGCGTCCGTCGTTGATGAACATCGGACCCTTATGGGTGTGGTGGTTGGAAAGATTCAGGCTGCCGAAAGTGGGCTGAATGAGTCATGTCTTGGCCTTATAAAGGCCTTTGAGGTATGATTTCTAAGGAACCTTTTAAGAATTAGTATGATATGAGGAGTAGCCCCTGATACACTGTCTGAAAAAGAAAGCCGGGCAGGGGATCAAATCCTCAGTTGTAATGAGCACTTCTAATGTTGTATACCCATTTTTTTTAAAACAGGCATCTGTGGAGAGGACGGCCGCTCATGATGCGGAAGTGTCCGAGCTGAAAGAGAGCCTGAGACGGGCCGAAGAAGAACTTGGCCGTGTGAGGAAGCAATTGGAGGAGAGGCAAGGTATGTTTAGACATTGTCTTGTGTTGGGCACAAATCAATAAGTGTGCCTATTTGAAAAGTATTTATGTTATGCGCCCTAGGAGCAAGTGCCAAATATGAGGCGCTGAAGAAAGCAGCGGCTGATGCCCAAGAGAAGGCTGCGGCCGAACAGGCTCTACGTGAAAAACACGATGTCAGGGTCGTCATAGCTGAGCGGGAGCTTCAGGATGTTGTGACGAAAAGCGAGAGCTTGGAGCAGAGTTTAGTAGGGAAAGAATCCGAACTCGCCCAAGCTCTCTATGCCGTGGAAGATGCTCGGGAAGAAGCCCGAGGTGTTGTACGGGACATTCAGGAGGCCCAGAAAGTTGCGGCTAGTAAGGCCTATTGTATCTATGGCCGTTATGATGTTATAATATGGAGAACTCTAAGCGGCAAGCTGAATTCTTGATTTTGCAGGGGCGTTTGTGGATCTGCCTCATAGCATATCAGATGCGGCCCAATTTTACCTGTCCGAGGAGAGGGAGTCTGCGGGGAGGAACTTCTGGTCGCAGTATTTGGCGCTGAACTATCCGGTGCCTTTTATCGATCAGCTGAAGCACCTGGTCGAACTGCACCAGGCGGCCGAACTAGCCATGAAGGACTAGGTCATCCGGCTATGGCCTGCAGAGCCAATTCCCAGTAGTTTCTTCGGACTCGTCAAGCGGATTGTGAGTGCCTGTCCTCGGCTTGATATTATCAAGCGATCAGCCTGTATAGAAGGTGCGCGAATGGCGCTTGCCCATGCAAAAGTGCATTGGGGGAAGCTTGACGCAGAAAAGCTGATAACTGAGGGGACCCAGAGGGTAAGGAGCATCGCAAGCCCGAATTGTATTATGAAGGTGTAATGAAGGGTGCCCGCCTGGCGACAAACAAGTGCACCAAAGACATTATATTTCCCTGAGGGCATTTTTTCCATTGTTTGTAATATGGGATAATGCACTTTTATTATATGTTGCCTATTTGGTTTGAACATGTGTTCTTCCTTTGCGGCTGTTTATTGTATATAAATTCTGAGAGTTGGCCAGTCGTCGGCTTCAGCCCCCATGAGAGAAGTACGGGAGTGTTCGGGGTATTTACGAGCACTCTTTATCCCATTGTTGGGTCCTTATAAGGAGGTGTTTCTCACCACGAACCAGGAAATCAGACTATAGCGCTTTACTACTCTCACTTAGCCATAGGAATACGAGTATGGTCGGCGCAACCCCTAGTGTCCGGAAGACCGGACTAGGGGCTCTATTGGCGCCTGATCGGTAGACCGATCCGTCGCAATCTGTATTTTGTAGTGACGTTATGCGGAATGAATCTTTAAGGATTTTGCAACCTCTCGAACAGCTGACCAGCTCTCGCCGCATCATGACAGTCGGTTTTCGGCTTTCTCTACTGAGGTGCTCGTCCGGCAGATCCGGGACACAATCGCAGTAGTTCTCCCAGTGCTACCTTAGCCGACGGAACGGAACGTAAGGTACCAAAACACATGAGAGCCGGGCAAACCCAACCAATGACCCAAGACATGATTCGGAGCTGATGCATATAGTGCTATAAGTTCGGGGTGCCGAGCGACCGAGAAGGTGGTCGGACTTTATTGCCATACTGTGGAGCCCCTGGCATAACCGGGCATACCATGAACCGTGGCTGACACTTTTATGGCAAAGAGGCGTCGATGATAAACGACGACCGATGCATGTTTAGTTAAGTCTACGCATTGCAGTAATATGATATGTCCATGCATATGAATGCGATTTATGATTATGAAAAAAGAGATGGTTTTCTGGCGGAACCTGTGGTTGCCGGACTGGAGGGGGTTGTGAATGGATTGAAAGTGAATCTGAACTGCCGTCTACCTGCACGGTCCTGTCCTTGTGTGTCCAGGCCGACTTCACGCCGCCAAACCTGTTCTGCATAAGAGTTAGTTTGTGAAGGTAAGTGAGCGGAGGGCGGTGAACATCCTCCTGTGGTTGGTCCCAAGGTTCCTGATCGGACCCTGGTGACCCCAGCCGCTTATTCGGGATGCAGCCTGGACTCCTCGGTTGGTGTCTGGATAGTTGGCTGTCATATCAAAATATTGACAGGCATGCGTGGCTTGCTACTCTGGTAGCTGTATGATCTCCGCTTCTGAGGGAGGAGTTTGGCTCTGCACGCCGGCATGAGTGTATTACCGGTGCTGGCCTGATGATTTGCCACGTGGAATCTAGCCAACATGGTTCATCTCGTTAGTATACGGTGTGATACCGTATAGGGGGAATGCGCCGATGGCGCGGCCTTATTTGGTTATCTCAAAACAACCGTTAGGGCAGCGGGCTAATAATCCTGGCCTTTGTGCCTGGCACCTTGTAGAAGGTGTTTATTTGTATGCCCGCTTGGGCTTTTATTGTTTTAGGAGCCCCTGGACTGTTAGGTCTGGGGGTATGCAATTGAATTGCTTTGGTTTGTATGGTAGGGGGCGATCGGCCGTACTGTTGTGCTGGGGTGGGGGACTTTTGACTAAGCGCCTCCCCTCAATGTTTCCGGCACATGCCCGATTGCTTTACTTTGGGGATCCGGCATTCTCTATTAGTATGTTTTGCCGTTCTTTTGGGAGTACCGTGAATTGCGCACGGCTGATCGAGTTCGTGGCTTGGGCCGACTAGGCTTGAGCTGTTCCTTGTCCGTTGACCGGACTGGGATTTGCTGAACTTGATACCGGCTTCCCTGATTTGCCGTTTATGACCGTTACGCCGGGGCTTGAGGCTGCTTCTTCATGTATCCTTCTTGCTGGTTTGGACCGTGGTGGTGTGCGGACGTCGGGTTGTGTGCCTTTGATTTTCCTTCTTAGGTTGAGGTAGCCAGTTGTGCCGTGTGTTCCCTTTGTTAGGGCGGTCGAGTCCGTACTTCTCGGTGGCTAGGATCTTGGTCCACCGTTCTATTAGCAAATCCTGTTCAGCCTTAAGCTGCTCTTGCTTCCTTTGCAGACTCTTTGCAGTGGCTATGAGTCGTCGCCTAAAGTGAACTTGTTCCACTGGGTCTTCAGGCACGCTGAATTCGTCGTTGTCGAGGCTTATCTCGTCTTCGGAGGGGGGGTGTATAATTGTTCCTCTCCAAGTATCCCACCGTGGCCTGTACGGCCTGCTTGATGGTCGGCTGATCAGGACTGTATTCCTCTTCGGTACTATCCGGATCATCTTCGGGGCCGGTATTGATGTGGCGGGGCTTGGAGTGGCGTCGAAGACGCCCATATTTTACTTTTCCTCCTGAGGGGTTGTCCTCCACTGCCTCATCGCCGTTGGTTTCTTTCGGATTGTCCACCATGTATATATTGTTTGAAGAGGTGGCTGTCCACCGCCCTATGAGTGGTGGCTCCTGTATGTCTCCTGCATCGTCGTCCATACCGTCGATGTCTTCAAAGTCAAAGTCGAGCACGTCGGTTAAATCATCGATCGTGGTGACAAAGTGGGTGGTGGGTGGGCGACGAATCCCTTCGTCGCCTGCTTCCCACTCAAGCTGGACATAGTTCGGCCCGAAGCCTCCTGACAAAGAGAGAGACTTCAACGAGTTTAGCATGTCTCCAAAGGGCAAGTGCTGAAAGATGTCCACAGCAGTAAACTCCATTATCGGAGCCCAACCTGGCTCGGCTGGCTCGAGAGTGAGCGGACCAGGACCAACAGCCGGATATGAGTCCGGGGGTCCGGGATTACAGGCCTCCATAGAGGTGAGACCCGTGTTCGGCTCCACCGTCGATAAGTGTGTGGCCTGCGGAGCGGGGTCCAGCCCTCCGTCCATAGGCAACGTGACCTGCCCTGGATTTAGATCCAAGGCTGCTTCGGGGACGATGTCCCAGGCACTGTCCGACAGCAGGTCTAGGCCGTGCTCGTTGAGGCTGTTTGGCGCTCCTGGCGCAGGCTTCAATCCATCAAAGATCAAGTCTCCGCGGGTATCCGCCGTGTAGTTCAAGTTTCCAAACCTGATCTGGTGGCCAGGGGCGAAGTTGTTGATCTGCTCCAACTGGTCAAGCGAATTGGGCCGCAGTGCGAAGCCACCGAACACAAAGATCTATCCAGGGAGAAAAGGCTCACCCTGGACCGTGTTGTTGATGATTGAAGATGCCATCAAGCCTCGAAGCGACGACACAGAGGAACTCTCAATGAAAGCACCAATGTTGATGTCAAAACCGGTGGATCTCGGGTAGGGGGTCCCGATCTGTGCGTCTTAGGCTGATGGTAATAGGAAGCAAGCGACACAATGTTTACCCAGGTTCGGGCCCTCTCGATGGAGGTAAAACCCTACTTCCTACTTGATTAATATTGAAGATATGTGGAATACAAGAGTAGATCTACCACGAGATCGTAGAGGCTAAACCCTAAGAGCTAGCCTATGATGGTATGATTGTAATTGTGATCGGCCTTCTAAGGACCATGCTCTCCGGTTTATATAGACACCGGAGAGCTAGGGTTTACATGGAGTCGGTTTACAAGGAAGGAAACATAATATCCGGATCGCCAAGCTTGTCTTCCACGCAAAGGAGAGTCCCATCCGGACACGAGCCGAAGTCTTGAGTCTTGTATCTTGACGCTTCTATAGTCCAGACAATGAATACAGTCCGGCTGTCCGGATACCCCCTTATCCAGGACTCCTCACCAGGAAAATTGGGCAACATCCTGGAGTCCGAGCTTCCGTGCTCGGAAACTCCTCCGCCCCTGGATTTCAGATTGGGTCAGGGTTCGGACTTAAATCTACCCACCCACCCAGATACAAGTGATCTTCCCCACATCAGACAAGAGCCCCAAGAGATAGTTCATCACTTCTGGGCCAGATTCCTCCTTGTAATGAACAAGGTCAAGGACTATCGCGAGGAAGACGCAATCTCATTTTTCTGCACAAACTGCACGGACAAGGGAATTCTCAACGCCATAAGTCGCCGTGAGATAGTACACTTCGCCGACTTGGCGGCCTTAGTACAGAAGTACTGCGCGATGGAAAGCACCTGGAAAACCCAAACAAAATTCTGGGATCATCCGGCTCTCACTAAATCCCTCGTTCGAACTAAAAGGGTGTGCTCCCGTAAGCCACCCAATCCAATCACAAAGAAGCCAAAGCCCCTCACTGGGCGTGGAACCGTACTGGAGGGATGGCTCAATGGGCCATGCAAAATTCACAGTACATCGGATACTATACCAACACACAGCCTTAGAGCATGTTGGGTACTCCGGCAGGTGGCCAAGAGCAGCGAGGACCTCCTCATTAATAGTGCCACAGAGCTCCATCCCATGGAGGATAACAATACAGTACTAACAGTCTTTGAGACTTTCGCCTCAAACAATAGGCGTAAGCGAGCACTCCGCAGCCTTGCCGAAGTCTGCCACGTTGCAGCAGCAAATCCATGGAACGACACGGCTATAACTTTCAATTCCAGTGATGAACCTAAATTCTGAATAGTTCGGGCACCAGCCGAGTTAGTCCTTAGTCCAATTGTGGACGGGTTCCGGCTTACTAAAGTGCTCATGGACGGCGGCAGCGGATTAAACCTCATTTATGAGGAAACTCTTAACAAGATGGAATTAGACAAGAGCCGCATCGAACAAAGCAGCACGACCTCCAGGGGAATCATCCCTAGTCGGGAGGCACGATGTGCGGGAAAAGTCACACTGGATGTGGTATTCGGCACGCCGGAGAATTATTGGTCCGAAGAAATCATATTCCAAGTGGCCCCATTCAGTAGCGGATACCACGCCCTTTTAGGGTGGGATGCATTCACGAGCTTTCAAGCTATACCCCATTACGGGTACATGAAGCTCAAGATGCCCGAGCCCAATGGAATCATCACTCTAGCTAGTGATCCAGACATCACACTCCGTGCTGAAAACAAAACTGCCGCACTAGCCCTTGAGGCATTATCCGAAGCCCTCGCAGCTGAGGAACTAACCACACTGCACTCCACAGTGGACAGGGACGATGTGATACTCGACAAACGACCCAAATCCACCTCTTTCAAACCAGCGGACGAAATAGTCAAATTCTAGGTCCACCCAACGGACCCAACAAAAATAGCATCAATTGGGACACAGCTGAACCCCACAATAGACAACGCACTATGAGAGTTCTTGCACGAGAATTGGGACATCTTCGTCTGGCATCCTTCAGACATGCCAGGTATCCCACGCAGGCTGGCCGAGCATAGCCTAAACATACAAAAGGGATACAAGCCGGTCAAGCAGACTCTTCGGTGCTTTTCAGAACCCAAGCGACAAGCCATGGGAGAAGAACTAGCCAAGTTACTCGAGGCCAGATTCATCAGGGAAATAAAACGTCCGTACTGGCTAGCAAACCTGGTGATGGTACCAAAGGACAAATCCTGGCGCCTATGCGTCGACTTCAAGGACCTTAATAAGGCTTGCCCAAAGGATCCCTTTCCACTACCCCACATCGATCAAATAATCGACGCTACCGCATGACACGACTTACTGTGTTTCCTCGACGCATACTCCGGATACCACCAAATCAAGATGGCGGAGTCCAACCAAGCTGCAACGGCATTCATCACTCCATACGGCCCCTTCTGTTTCAATACCATGCCTCTCAGGCTCAAAAACACCGGTGCAACCTATCAACGCATGATTCAGACATGATTGGAAACACAAATCGGCAAAATAGTGGAGGCATACGTAGACTACGTGGTCATCGAAACCAGACACGTCGAATCTTTAATAGACGACTTGAGGCTTACGTTCGATAGTCTCCGAACATATGACATCAAGCTCAATCCGGAAAAATGCGTCTTCGGCGTACCTGTCAGAAAGCTCTTGGGCTTCATCGTTTCGAATAGAGGAATTGAAGCAAATCTGGCTAAAATCCGAGCTCTGTCATAGTTGTGTACCCCAACAGACCTCAAGCAAATCCAGAAATTAATTGGATGCGTGGCTGCCTTAAGCCGCTTTTCTCCCGATTAGGAGAAAAGGCATTACCTCTCTATCGCCTCCTTCGACGCACCGACCACTTCAAGTGGACGGATGCGGCTACGACCGGATTGGAAGAAATAAAGGCCCTCTTGGCCAGCAACCCAATCCTGGCCGCACCAAGTAATGGTGAACCCATGATGTTATATATAGCCGCTACACATCAGGTTGTAAGTGTAGCGCTCGTCATCGAACGAGAGACGGACGGACATAAATTCCCGCTTCAAAAGCCGGTATACTATGTATCCACTATCCTCACTCCATGCAAATCACGGTACCCACATTATCAAAAGATAGCATACGCGGTCTTCATGTCATCCCGAAAACTACGACACTACTTTCAAGAGTGTTCAATCACGGTGGCCTCCGAAGTACCACTCAATGACATAATAAATAACAGTGATGCCACAGGCCGGATTGCTAAATGGGCTATCGAGCTCCTCCCGTTTGACATAACATATAAACCACGGCGAGACATTAAGTCGCAAGTACTAGCTGACTTCGTCGCCGAATGGACGGAAGCCGAACTCCCTAAAGAGTACGGCGCGTACTCCAATTGGATCATGCACTTTGATGGCTCTAAGATGCTGGCTGGTCTAGGGGCGGGCGTTTTCCTGACATCCCCCATAGGAGATACAGTCCAATACGTACTTCAAATACTATACACAGATTCCAACAATGCAGCCGAATACGAGGCTCTATTGCACGGTCTTCGGATGGCAGTCTCCATGGGCATCCAACGCCTAGAAGTGCGCGGGGATTTGAACCTCGCAATATCTCAAATAAATGGAGACTTTGATGCCAAGGACCCAAAAATGGCGGCCTACCGCAATGCCGTTCTTAAAATGTCAGCTCGTTTTGAGGGGCTCGAATTCTAGCACATGGTAAGAGAGAACAAACAAGCGGCGGATATCCTCGCCTGCATTGGTGCTAAACACGACCCCGTCCCACCTAACATCTTTCTCGAAAGGCTGTTCAAGCCATCCATGGTATGGGAAGGGGAGACCGGCAATTTAGTCTGGAGCCAAAGACAATCCTAGACTCCGAACACACTGACATAATCGGAGGCTCTGCCACCGAAATAACACCGTCGGCCCACGTGATCATGGCTATAATCGCCCCATGGACCGAACCCCTCTTAGCCTACCTAAATAGGCAAGAACTCCCTAAGGATCAAAATGAGGTACATTGCATTGTGCGGCCCTCTAAAGCCTACAAAGTCCACGAGGGAGAGCTTTACAAGAAAAGCGCGACTGGAGTGCTTCAAAGGTGCATCTCCGAAGAGGAAGGACGACACTTTTGGCAGAAATTCATGCTGGACTTGGCGGCCATCATGCCGCAGCTCGGGCCCTTGTAAGCAAGGCCTTCCGCATAGGTTTCTACTGGCTAACAGCCCGAGCGGACGCACAGGACCTCGTCCAACATTGCGTCGGTTGCCAGCTTTTTGCCAATCAAATCCATATGCCGCCTACCGCTCTCCAAACGATCCCCATAACTTGGCCCTTTGCGGTCTGGGGGCTCGATATGGTTGGACCCCTTAAAGGAGGAAGCCATAAGAAAAAATACTTGTTGCTCATGGTAGATAAATTCACCAAATGGATAGAGGCCAAGCCAGTTAAAACGGCCGAATCCGGACCAGTGATAGACTTTATATCCGGAGTCGTACGCCGTTACGGTGTCCCCCACAGCATCATCACTGATAACGTCTCCAACTTCACAGCCGATGAGGTGAAAACATGGTCCGGCAAGATGGGTATTAAGCTAGATTATGCCTCTGTCTATCACCCCCAAACAAATGGTCAAGTCGAACGAGCAAATGGTCTTATAATGAGCGGCATCAAACCCAGACTAGTGCGATCCTTGAAGGAATCAGATTCGCACTAGATCGAGGAGCTCGACTCCGTACTATGGGGGCTGCGGACCATGACCAATCGTACAACCGGATACACACCTTTTTTCATGGTGTACGGCGCAGAGGCAGTACTGCCCTGCGATATCATTCATGACTCACCTCGAGTGCGCATGTACGAAGAGAGAGAGGCCGAGCTAGATCGGCAGGACAGTTTAGATGCCTTGGAGGATGACGGGACGTCACGAAGGCCCGTTCCGCATTTTATCAACAGCAAGCTCGGAGGTATCAAAGCAGAGAAGTACGGGCCAAAACATATAACATTGGCGAACTCGTTCTACGCCTACCGGAGAAGAAAAAGGACAAGCTCAAGCCCAAGTGGGAGGGTCCCTTCATCATTGACAAAGTTCTCACCGGAGGAGTGTACCGTCTGCGTGATGCATCAGATAATTGACTCGAGCCGAACCCTTGGAACACGGCGAGACTCCGAAGATTCTACGCCTAGTGCCAAACTCTGCGTTTGTCCCCTCACCTCCGTTTTCCTTTATATATATATATATATATATATATATATATATATATTATATTTCTCTCTCTCTCTTTCATATATACACAGCTTTAAAAGCTTCAAGTATGCTTTGACCGCACACTCCTGCCGCACTATGCGCGCTCAAAATGCCTGGGGGCTTCTTATACAGAAGCTTAACATAATTGTCTTCTGGGCTTTATGCCCACCACATATGTGTCATTTCTCCATATGTGCCTTTTTTCACCATTATATGCATGAATATGACTTAAGTTTTGGCCAAGCTGGGTTGCGTGGTGATACGTCTCCAACGTATCTATAATTTATGAAGCCTTCATGCTATTTTATTATCTGTCTTGAATGATTACGGGCTTTATTATACACTTTTATATACTTTTGGGACTAACCTATTAACAGGAGGCCCATCCCATATTGCTGTTTGATTTCCTGTGTTAGTATTTCGAAGAAAAGGAATATCAAACGGAGTCCAAATGGAATGAAACCTTCGGGAGCGTTATTTTTGGAAAGGATATGATCCGGGAGACTTGGAGCTCAAGCAAGGGAAGGCTCTAGGAAGCCAGGAGATAGGAGGGCTCGCCCACCCCCCTGGGCACGCCCCCTGTCTCCTGGGCCCCTCGAGGCTCCCTCGACCGACTTCTTTCGCCTATATAAGTCCAGTACCCTTAAAACATCGAAGGAGAAGATAGATCGGGAGTTCCGCCGCCGCAAGCCTCTGTAGCCACCAAAAACCTCTCAGGAGCCCGTTCCGGCACCCTGCCGGAGGGGGATCCCTCATCGGTGGCCATCTTTATCATCCCGGCGCTATCCATGATGAGGAGGGAGTGGTTCACCCTCGGGGCTGAGGGTATGTACCAGTAGCTATGTGTTTGATCTCTCTCTCTCATGTTCTCTCTATGGCACGATCTTGATGTATCGCGAGCTTTGCTATTATAGTTGGATCTTATGATGTTTATCCCCCTCTACTCTCTTGTGATGAATTGAGTTTTCCTCTTGAAGTTATCTTATCGGATTGAGTCTTTAATGATTTGAGAACACTTGATGTATGTCTTGTCATGCGTATCTGTGGTGACAATGGGATACCACGTGATCCACTTGATGTATGTTTTGGTGATCAACTTGCGGGTTCCGCCCATGAACCTATGCATAGGGGTTGGCACACGTTTTCGTCTTGACTCTCTGGTAGAAACTTTGGGGCACTCTTTGAAGTACTTTGTGTTGGTTTAATAGATGAATCTGAGATTGTGTGATGCATATCGTATAATCATGTCCATGGATACTTGAGGTGACAATGGAGTATCTAGGTGACATTAGGGTTTTGGTTGATTTGTGTCTTAAGGTGTTATTCTAGTACGAAATCTTGAATAGATTGATCTGAAAGAATAACTTTGAGGTGGTTTCATACCCTACCATAATCTCTTTGTTTGTTCTCTGCTATTAGTGGCTTTGGAGTGACTCTTTGTTGCATGTTGTGGGATTGTTATATGATCTATCTATGTTATTATTGTTGAGAGAACTTGCACTAGTGAAAGTATGAACCTTAGTCCTTGTTTCCTACCATTGCAATACCGTTTACGCTCACTTTTATCACTTTTTACCTTGCTGTTTTTATAATTTCAGATTACAAATACCTTTATCTACCATCCATATTGCACTTGTATCACCATCTCTTCGCCGAACTAGTGCACCTATACAATTTACCATTGTATTGGGTGTGTTGGGGACACAAGAGACTCTTTGTTATTTGGTTGCAGGGTTGTTTGAGAGAGACCATCTTCATCCTATGCCTCCCACGGATTGATAAACCTTAGGTCATCCACTTGAGGGAAATTTGCTACTGTCCTACAAACCTGTGCACTCGCAGGCCCAACAACGTCTACAAGAAGAAGGTTGTGTAGTAGACATCAAGCTCTTTTCTGGCGCTGTTGCCGGGGAGGCTAGGTAAGCGGCACTCACACCCCATCAACTAAGCTCTTTTTTGGTGCCGTTGCCGGGGAGGTGAGTGCTTGAGGGTATATCTTTAGATCTTGCTATCGAATCTTTTTGTTTCTTGTTTTATCACTAGTTTAGTCTATAAAAGAAAACTAGAAAAAATGGAATTGAGTTTGTCTCATACGCTTTATCTTTTTAATATCTTCTGTGAGTGTGATGGAAAGGAAAATTGTGCTCAAGTGCTAGAAGAAGAATGCATTAGAATGTTTGGCAATAATTATTTGAATGATGAGCATGATTGCAATGTTGTTAGTATGAATTCCTTGAATATACATGATGCTAATGATATGCAAAGCCACAAGCTTGGGGAAGCTATGTTTGATGAAGATGATATTTTTTGTCCCCCAAGTTTTGATGAGCAAATTTATTATGATGAAAGCATGCCTCCTATTTATGATGATTATATTGATGAAAGTGGGTTTGTAAGAGTGTCAACTTTAGGAAGTAATGATCCCACTATTTTGCAGGATGTTGAATCTTATTGTGATGAATATGAAAGTGGATTTGGAAGAGTGTCAACTTTATTTAGTGATGATTCCACTATTTCGGAAGAGGTTCCAATTGATTATGAGAACAAAGTTGCTATATATGATGATTATTGTGATGACTTGTATGCTATTAAGAATAATGATAACCATGAAACTTGTCATCATGATTTTAGTTTTCAATTGGATTATGCTTCACATGATAGTTATTTTGTTGAGTTTGCTCCCACTACTATTGATGAGAATAAATTTGCTTATGTGGAGAGTAGTACAAAATTTATGCAAGTAGATCATGAAAATAATGCTTTAGGTGCTGGTTATATTGTTGAATTCATTCATGATGCTACTGAAAATTATTATGAGCGAGGAACATATGCTTGTAGGAATTGCAATAATATTAAGTTTCCTCTCTATGTGTTGAAATTTTTGAAGCTATGCTTGTTTTACCTTCCTATGCTAGTTGATTATTGTTCCCATAAGTTGTTTGCTCACAAAATCCCTATGCATAGGAAGTGGGTTAGACTTAAATGTGCTAGTCATATTCTTCATGATGCTCTCTTTATGTTTCAATTCTTATCTTTTGTGTGATCATCATTGAAATCGTCATGCCTAGCTAGGGCATTAAACGATAGCGCTTGTTGGGTGGCAACCCAATGTTATTTTTCTTTCTTGATTTTTGCTCCTGTTTTGTAATAAATAGTTCATCTAGCCTCTGGTTAGATGTTGTTTAATGTTTTAATTAGTGTTTGTGCCAAGTAGAACCTTTGGGAAGACTTGGGTGAAGTCTATTGTATCATGCTGTAAAAAACAGAAACTTTAGCGCTCACGAGAATAGCTTCCATTTTTTACTGAAGAGTACTTTTAGGTTGATTCTTTTTGCAGATGATTAATAGACAAATTCCTAAGGTCCACCAATTTATTTTAGAATTTTTGGAGTTACAGAAGTATACGTTTGATACAGATTACTACAGACTGTTCTGTTTTTGACAGATTCTGTTTTCTATGTGTTGTTTGCTCATTTTGATGAATCTATGAGTAGTATCAGAGGGTATGAACCATAGAGAAGTTAGAATACAGTAGGTTTAACACCAGTACAAATTTAGAATGAGTTCATAACAGTACCTAAGTGGTGATTTATTTTCTTATACTAACGGAGCTTACGAGTTTTGTGGTGAGTTTTGTGTGGTTGAAGTTTTCAAGTTTTGGGTAAAGATTCGATGGACTATGGAATAAGGAGTGGAAAGAGCCTAAGCTTGTGGATGCCCATTGAGGGAGTTCTGGATAAGGGGGTATCTGGACTGTCAGACTATATACTTTAGCCGGACTGTTGGACTATGAAGATACAAGACAGAAGACTTTGTCCCGTGTCCGGATGGGACTCTCCTTGGCGTGGAAGGCAACATTGGCGATTCGGATGTAGATCTCCTTCTTTGTAAACCGACTCTGTGTAACCCTAGCCCCCTTCGGTGTCTATATAAACTGTAGGGTTTAGTCTGTAGGACACATCAACAATCATACCATAGGCTAGCTTCTAGGGTTTAGCCTCTCCGGTCTCGTGGTAGATCAACTCTTGTAATACTCATATCATCAAGATCAATCAAGCAGGAAGTAGGGTATTACCTCCATCGAGAGGGCCCGAACCTGGGTAAATATCGTGTCCCCAATCTCTTGTTACCATTAGCCTTAGATGCACAGTTCGGGACCCCCTACCCGAGATCCGCCAGTTTTGACACCGACATTGGTGCTTTCATTGAGACTTCCTTTGTGTTGTCGTTACAAGGCTAGATGGCTCCTCCATCCTTCAGCCATGCTGTCCTAGGAGAGACTTTTCTCCCCGGACAGATCTTCGTGTTCGGCGGCTTCGCACTGCGTGCCAATTCGCTTGGCCATCTGGAGCAGATCGATAGCTACGCCCCTGGCCATCAGGTCAGGTTTGGAAACCTAAACTACACCGCCGACATCCGCGGAGACTTGATCTTCTACGGATTCGGGCCTGTGTCAGGAGCGCTAAACAATCACGACGTGCTCGACCTAGATCGGCAGTCGGACAGTATTCGGAACATCGCACCTGCTACCTCTCCAGACTTGACTCCAGAGCGGGTCGTGCCTTCCAAGGACGTGTGGATGGACCCCGCCCCGGAGGCCGCATGCTCCTTGGCATTGGAGCCGAACACAGACTCCTCTCCTAAAAGGATCTGTGTCTCTGGACCCCCGGACTCATCTCCGGCAGTGTGTTCCAGAATGCGCGCACTCGTGCCCATTGAATCTAACTGGGCTCCAGTCATGGAGTTCACCGTCGCGGATATCTTTCAGCACTCAACCTTCGGAGACGTGCTAGATTCTTTAAGGTCTCTCTCTCTCTCTATCAGGAGACTCCTGGCCGAACTATGTCCGGCTCGAGTGGGAAGCTGGTGACGAAGAAATTCGTTTCCCACCCACCACCGACTTAATAGCCATGGTCGATGACTTGACCGACGTGCTTAACTTCGACTCCGAAGACATCGACGGTATAGACGATGATGCAGGAGAAGAACAGGAACCACCACCCACAGGGCGCTGGACTGCCACCTCTTCATATGACATATACATGGTGGATACTCCCACCATACCTTTTTTTTCTTCTTTTCCTTTTTCAGGACCCCACTTTCAGGCAGCACCTTTAGAAGAGATCGGATAACCGGACTCATTATGGAGGGGGCACCAAGGAGGCAAGAGGCTTTTGCACACAAGGGAATACTCAGGTGGTCTTCTTCAATGATCGTTATACCTGTTCTTACATACCCGCATGTAGCCTGCCCTTGGATAGGACATGTCAAATAGTCCTATTTTTCTGCTTAATGCATCAATTGTACACCTACGTCTTGCCGTATTGTCCAAATAAATTGGAAGTAGTACATAGCGTCAGCTTCTGATTACTATCCTCATATTTTCTGTTGAATATTTATTCAATATTGCATCCGTACGTTTTGGTACGGTCAGTTTGCCAGGGGCTTCTTATCGAACCCCATACTATGGCAAGGAAAGTCCGAACACTTTCAACAGTGTGGCACCCTGAACTTATAACATTATATGCATCAGCTCCGAATCATGTCTTGGGTCAATAGTTGAGTTATCCCGGCTCCCTTGTTTTGGTACCTTACGTTCCGTTATATCGGCTAAGGTAGCGCAGGGAGAACTACTGCGATTGTGTCCTGGTTCTTCCGGACGAGCACCTCAGTAGAGAAAGCCGAAAACTGACCGTCATGATGCGGCGAGAGTTGGTCGTTGTTCGCGAGGTACCAAAATCCCTAAAGATTTTTTCCGCTTAAGGCGAGGAATCGGCTTCGTTCGATTTAGGTGTGTATAACGCCCCAGTTTGGCTTTCCGAATACTAGGGGCTTCGCCGAAATTTAAAATTTGACTTCTATGGTAAAGTGAGAGTTATAAAGCCGAATAGTCCGATTGCCTTGTTCACTGCGCCAAACACCTCCTTAAAGGACCAAAACTTTAGATAAAGAGTGTTTGGGTCTTCACGAACACCCCAGTACTAGTTACAAGGGGGCAGAAGCCGACGACTGGCCTACTTTTAGATTTTGATAAACGACCCCAGAGAAGGTAATATTTTAAATCAAACAAAGTGTTGCATAGCACAAACAAACCCGTTCTCATATTACACGGAAGACATGAGTACATTCACTCAAAAATTATGTTCTTAGGACATTCATTCGCCACAAGACGAGCGCCTTTCATAACTCCATCATAATATTTCTCGGGGTAGCGATGCTCCTTGCCCTCCGGGGGTCCATCCTTCACGAGCTTCTCAGCGTCCAGCTTGCCCCAATGCACCTTCGTGCGGGCAAAGGCCCGTCGGGCACCTTCAATACATGCGGACTGCTTGATAACTACTATCCGTGGACAGGCATGCACCATCCGCTTCACCAGGCCAAAGTAGCTGCCGGGCAGGGGCTCGCCAGGCCACATTCCGACTATGTGGTCCCCCATGGCCTGTTCGGCCGCATTGTGGAGTTCGACCAGCTGCTTCAGTTGGTCACTCAGAGGCATCGGATGTTCGGCCCCAGTATATTAGGACCAGAACAGCTTCTCCATAGAGCTCCCCTCTTCAGCGCGATAGAACTCCGCAGCATCCGAAATGCTGCGTGGCAGATCTGCGAATGCCCCTGGAGAGCTCCGGATTCGTGTAAGTAAAAGAAATGACTCCTCCACATGCTTGCTTTGCATAAAGAATGCATTACCCTCCGCTATCTTCTTGGCCGCCTGGATTTCCTAGAGGGCCTTTTGGGCTTCGGCCTTGGCGTCGGCCGCGCTCTGGAGGGCCTTTGCAAGCTCAGATGCTTGCGTCTTGTAGTCATGCTCCTGGGAGCCAAACTTCTGGCCAAGCTCCTGGAGCTCCTGCTGTACCTCTCCCACCCGAGCATCTTGCTTCTCTCGCTCAGTGCACTCAGTATCCGCCTTGGCTTCGGCCGCGAACAGCGCTTCCTTCAGGGCCGCCACTTCGATCGCGGTCCCTATCAAAAGCCATGATGCTTTTTCTTAGCATCACCAACTTTTTATCCTCTATACGACATATGGACGAGGGTTTTTCTCACCTCTGTTCGCCTCGAGCTGCTTCTTCACGAGGTCGAGCTCTTGTTCGGCCTGCCCCAATTTTTCTTAGCAGTAGTGCATGTTTGATTAATACAGACAAATACTATTAGCTTCCTGCGGTTTCTTAGTTGACCCTGTGTTTGGCTTTTCCTTCCAAGCACCAACCAGAGCATCAGGGGCTACTATCTATCAGGTGATATTTCCTCACACTTTCTTTACCTCAAAGCCTGTTAGCAGGCTGGTGCAGGCTTCAGTCAATCCGCTCTTGGCGGACCGAACCTTGTCAATCACCATACCCATAAGTGTACGGTGTTCATCCTCGATGGAAGCGCCTCGAAGCACTTCCAACAAACTATCCGACGCCTCTAGCTGGGCGGAGGTCATCGGCACGGCCGGCTCGCCCTCCTTCCCGAGGGGCTGCTTACCAAAATCCGGAACCTTTGTAGGCTCCGACGCAGTAACCAGCCGAGAGCCAGACTTGCTATGGCTCCCGTCAGCATAATCCATGGGGTTCTCATCCCCCATGTGTCCGGCGCCCGAGATTTGGCCTTGGGGCATCTCCGGAACCATCGCCTCCTGCTCTGGCATCCTCCGGGACAACACCTCAGTGTCATCCACGGGTCGTGGAGAGGTTGTCGGCGGCAGCGAATTCATCTCCGACTCATTCAGAGACTCCTCCGAAGAGGACTCCTCGAGATCGGATCCAGCCGGACTGCATATACGTGTTCGGCGTCATTACAAACTATGTGGTCGAAAGTCGTACGGAAAAATATTATGGAATGCAGATACTTACGACCTCGCCCGGGGTTTGCCCCTGGGCAGCCACTCATCGTCGCTAAAAGCGGCGGTAGTGGATTGATCTAGAAGGGACGCCTTGCCCTTCTTCGGCGTCCTGGCCTCCCCTGATGGGGCGGCCTTCCTTTTCTTCTCCTCCCTAGCGCGGGGAGGAGGCATTTCTTCATGTTCTCCCCCATCTTTGGGGGGAGAATCTTCTTCGTCGTCTTCGGATGATGACTCTATCACGGCCTTGCACCGGGAACCTCTTCTGATCCCCGCGGCCGCCTTCTTGGACCCCTCGGCCCCTTCAGTAGAGGCAGCCTTCTTCTTCTTCTTCTCTTGCCCCTCGTGGGAGTAGTGCGCCTCATCATCCTCTGGCAAGGCGTCTGGTGCGGCTTTGTGCCGGATACCCTTCCGGGTCCCATCGGCCTTCTTCTCGGCCTTTTTCTCCGGCACCTTGTAAGGCGCCGAAACCAGCATCTCCGCTAGGAGTGCGCCTACTGGGTCCTCAGGCAATGGAGCCGGACAGTTAATCCGCTCCACCATCTCCATCCACTCATGTTCGGTCAGCGTACTGACCTAAGAATCCTCCCATGAATGTGCCAAGAAGGAAACATCTTGTAATAACCAGAGAACTTACCGGACTGGCGAGGCGGCTTGCGCTGAGCCCCCGATCCTCGGAAAGGGGAGGAGGAACTTCGCCGGTCTTGAACAACACCTTCCAGATTTCTTTCTGCATTGTGCCAAAGAGCTCTAGCAGCATCTGGTGTTCGGCCGGGTCGAACTCCCACATATCAAAAGCCCGTCTTCGGCACGGGAGAATCCAGCGAATGAGCATGACCTGGACCACATTAACAAGCTTGATCTTCTTGTCCCTCATACCTCTGATGCAGGTCTCGAGTCCGGCCAGCTCCATGGGTTCGCCCCAGGCCAAGCCCTTCTTCTCCCAAGAAGTGAGCCGCGTGGGGATTCCGGATCTGAATTTGGGGGCCGCCGCCCAGTTGGCGTCGCGCGGCTCAGTGATGTAAAACCACACTGATTGCCACCCCTTTATGGTCTCCACGAAGGAGCCGTCAAGCCATGTGACGTTGGGCATCTTGCCGACCATGGCGTCTCCGCACTCCGCCTGTTGGTCGCTCACGACCTTTGGCTTCACGCAGAAGATCTTCAACCACGGGCCGAAGTGAGGCTTGATGCGGAGGAAGGCCTCGCACATGATGATGAACGCCGAGATGTTGAGGACAAAATTCGGGCCCAGATCGTGAAAATCTAGCCCGTAGTAGTACATAAGTCTGTGGACAAACGGGCGGAGTGGAAATCCTAATCCGCAGACGAAATGAGTGAGAAATACAACTCTCTCCCGCGGCTTCGGAGTGGGGGTGGTCTGCCCCTCTGTTGGAAGTCTGTGCGCGATATTAGCAGCCAAGTATCCGGCCTCCCGAAGCTTGGTAATATTCTCCTCTGTGACAGAGGAGGCCATCCACTTGCCTCCCGCTCCGGACATGCTGCGGTCTTATGGAGAAGGTGAGAACTTGGGCGCTGGAGCTCAAGGGTGCGAGAACGGATGAGCAAAGGAGGAAGAAGGCGTGGGTGAAAACGGGAGATCTCTATCCCTTTATAAAGGCAATATAGAATGTGTGCCTCCCCACTTGCCTCTCGAAATCTCTTATTTTTTCCAAGCGCCTCGATTACTGGCGCTGGTTGGGTTACCCATCCCCGCATTGATGGAGATCCCGTGATAAGGGGACACGATCTCTGCTTTGACAAGATGTGCCAAAGAAACCGCCTCACGATGTGTGCGGAAGCAGGTTGTAGAAAACGGTTCGAATAAAAACCGGACCGTGCCGTGATGTCACTTTTTGAAGAAGTGTCAGCAGATTAGATTCGTGGATTATTATTATTCTCTCTACGGTGGTATATGGAATGTTATCTTGTAGAGCCGGACAAGGTCCTTGTGTTCGGAATTTATCTTGGAGTATTCGGAGATGGAACCCGCCTCGCAATGCCGAAGACAATCTATGGGCTGGACTCATCGTCATTGAAGCCTGGTTCAGGGGCTACTGAGGGAGTCCTGGATAAGGGGGTATCCGGACTGCCGGACTATATACTTTGGTCGGACTGTTGGACTATGAAGATACAAGATAGAAGACTTCGTCCCGTGTCCAGATGGGACTCTCCTTGGCGTGGAAGGCAAGCTTGGCGATTCGGATGTAGATCTCCTTCTCTGTAAATCGACTCTGTGTAACCCTAGCCCCCTTGGTGTCCATATAAACCGGAGGGTTTAGTCCGTAGGACACATCAACAAGCATACCATAGGCTAGCTTCTAGGGTTTAGCCTCTCTAATCTCGTGGTAGATCAACTCTTGTAATACTCATATCATCAAGATCAATCAAGTAGGAAGTAGGGTATTACCTCCATCGAGAGGGCCCGAACCTGGGTAAACATCATGTCCCCAGTCTCCTGTTACCATTAGCCTTAGACGCACCGTTCGGGACCCCCTACCCGAGATCCGCCGGTTTTGACACCGACACCCATGGCACCCCAAGATATTCAAGGATAACCAAAAGCCTAAGCTTGGGGATGCCTCAGAAGGTCTCCCCTCTTTCGTCTTTGTTCATCGGTAACTTTACTTGGAGCTATGTTTTTATTCATCACATGATATGTGTTTTTCTTGGAGCATCATTTTATTTTGTCAGTATTTGCTTGCTGTTATTTATAATAATGTTTTGAATCTATATTTTCAATAAAAATGTCAAGGATAGCCTTTACTATGCTTATTTTGCTAGTATACATGTTGCTCTTTGAAAACAGAAAGTTTACCGCTGTTGCAAAAATTCCCTAGAAATGTCAGAGAATGGTATAATGTTGAAACTTTTTGCATATTGAGATCTGATAAATCTCATACAGCTTAGTATTTTTCTCATAATTTTTGGAGTTATGGAAGTATTATGAATCCTGCATTATTTACAGACTATACTGTTTTGGCAGATTGCTGTTATGTTTGCATTGTTTGGATATGTTTGCTAGTTTAATTATTCTATTTGAGGATAGGAGTATTAAATATGCAGAGACATTTAGTATGCAATGTTGAATAATAATTTTAACAATTTTTTACAGTAGAAAATGATAAGGTTTTGCATTGGTTTATACTAACCTATCTCACGAGTTCTTGTTGAGTTTGGTGTGGATGAAGCTTTTGATAAAAAGAGAAACCATGATATGAGAGGAATTAAGGAGACACAAAAGTTCAAGCTTGGGGATGCCCAAGGCACCCCAACATAATATTTCAAGAAGTCTCAAGCACCTAAGTTTGGGGATGCCCTGTTAGGCATCCCACCTTTCTTCTTCAACAACTATCGGTTAGTATCGGTTGAACCTAAGTTTTTGCTTCTTCACATGAGTTGTGCTATCCTTGAAATGCCATTTTATTTTGCTTTGCTTGCTGTTTGAATAAAATACCAAGATCTGAAATTCTTAAATGAGAGAGAGTCTTCGCATAGTTGCATAATTATTTAGCTACTCATTGATCTTCACTTATATCTTTTTGGAGTAGCTTTTCATTTACTCGTGTGCTTCACTTATATCCTATGAGTAAATGGTTGAATGAGTTGAATGTCATAAATCTGAATTTATATATGTTTTATTTGCTTATCCCATGGGGAGTAATGACTTCACATCTAAGAAGTAGAGGTAGTAAGTTTATTGAAGGTTAGCAAGCATTGTATTGGTCATTTGAACAATTCATGAAAGAATATTGAAGGGAGAGAGATTTCACATATAAATATACTATCTTAGACATCTTTTATAATTGTGAGAACTCATTAAGTATGACATGCTAAAGAGTTGATGTTGGACAAGGAAGACAACGTAATGGGTTATGTTTTCTCACATCTCAGTTAAAGTATATTGTCATGGATCATTCAAACATGTTGAGATTGCCTTTCCCCCTCATGCTAGCCAAAATTCCTTGCACCAAGTAGAGATACTACTTGTGCTTCCAAATATCCTTAAACCCAGTTTTTGCCATGAGTGTCCACCATACCTACCTATATGCGGTATTTACCTGCCGTTCCAAGTAAATTTGCATGTGCCAAACTCTAAACCTTCAAACAATAATCTGTTTTGTATGCCTGCATCACTCATGTAGCGACTAGGGGATGTCAGTATCTTCCATGCTAGGTGGGTTATTCTCAAGATGAGTGGACTCCGCTCATCATTCACAAGAAAAAAGGCTGGTAACCGGGATGCCCAGTCCCATGATCAAAAAGATCAAAATCAAATCAAAAATAATTAAAACAAAACTCCCCCAGGATTGATGCTAGTTGGAGGCAGCCGTTGTTTCAGGCAAGCCATGGATTGATGATTGTTGGTGGAGAGGGAGTAAAAACTTTACCATTCTGTTTGGGAGCCGCCTATAATGTATGTAGCATGGAAGATATTGGGAACTCTTGGTTGTTATGTTGACAATGAGATCATACCTCTCAAAATTATTTATCTCTATTTCAAAATCGAGCTCTGGCACCTCTACAAATCCCTGCTTCCCTCTGCGAAGGGCCTATCTTTTACTTTATGTCTTTTACTTTATGCAAGAGTCAAGGTGATCTTCACCTTTCCTTTTTTTTATTTTATCCTTTGGCAAGCACCTCGTGTTGGAAAGATCCTGATATATATATCAAATTGGATGTAAGTTAGCATGAACTATTATTGTTGACATCACCCAAAGGTGAATACGTTGGGAGGCAACACTATAAGCCCCTATCTTTCTCAGTGTCCGATTAAAACTCCATAACCATTAGTATTGCGTGAGTGTTAGCAATTGTAGAAGACTATATGATAGTTGAGTACATGAAGTTTGCTAAATCAAAGCTCTGACATAGACCCTTCCTAAAAATAAGATGAATTGCAATTGTTTGATGACTGAGAACATAGTTTGCTAGTTTTCATGAAATTTTATGGTCTATGCTTTAACATGTGAATAGCTTGTTACTGGTTCGTGAGAAGTTTTATGAGATGAACTACTGTTATGACATATAATCATGCTAGAAAAGGTTATTGAAATTATCATTGATCAAACTTCTGCACCTTCTAGCATTCACACTTCATAAATTCTTTCTTTATCATTTACCTACTCGAGGACGAGTAGGAATTAAGCTTGGGGATGCTGATACGTCTCCAACGTATCTATAATTTATGAAGCATTCATGCTATTTTATTATCTGTTTTGAATGATTATGGGCTTTATTATACACTTCTATATTACTTTTGGGACTAAACTATTAACCGGAGGCCTAGCCCATATTGCTGTTTTATTGCCTGTTTCAGTATTTCGAAGAAAAGGAATATCAAATGGAGTCCAAACGGAATGAAACCTTCGGGAGCATGATTTTTAGAAAGGATATGATCTGGGAGACTTGGAGTTCAAGCCAGGAAAGGCTCGAGGAAGCCAGGAGATAGGAGGGTGCGCCCACCCCCTTGGGCACGCCCCCTGTCTCCTGGGCCCCTCGAGGCTCCCCCGACTGACTTCTTTCGCCTATATAAGTCCACGTACCCTAAAAACATCGAAGGAGAATATAGATCGGGAGTTCCGCCGCCGCAAGCCTCTTTAGCCACCAAAAACCTATCGGGAGCCCGTTCTGGCACCCTGCCGGAGGGGGGATCCCTCACCGGTGGCCATCTTCATCACCCTGACGCTCTCCATGACAAGGAGGGAGTAGTTCACCCTCGGGGCTGAGGGTATGTACCAGTGGCTATGTGTTTGGTCTCTCTCTCGTGTTCTCTCTATGGCACGATCTTGATGTATCGCAAGCTTTGCTATTATAGTTGGATCTTATGATGTTTCTCTCCCTCTACTCTCTTGTGATGAATTGAGTTTTCCTCTTGAAGTTATCTTATCGGATTGAGTCTTTAATGATTTGAGAACACTTGATGTATGTCTTGCCGTGCTTATTTGTGGAGACAATGGGATATCACGTGATCCACTTGATGTATGTTTTGGTGATCAACTTGCGGGTTCCGCCCATGAACCTATGCATAGGGGTTGGCACACGTTTTCGTCTTGACTCTCTGGTAGAAACTTTGGGGCACTCTTTGAAGTACTTTGTGTTGGTTGAATAGATGAATTTGAGATTGTGTGATGCATATCGTATAATCATGCCCATGGATACTTGAGGTGACAATGGAGTATCTAGGTGACATTAGGGTTTTGGTTGATTTGTGTCTTAAGGTGTTATTCTAGTACGAACTCTTGAATAGATCGATCCGAAAGAATAACTTTGAGGTGATTTCTTACCTTTCCATAATCTCTTTGTTTGTTCTCCGCTATTAGTGGCTTTGGAGTGACTCTTTGTTGCATGTTGAGGGATTGTTATATGATCTATCTATGTTATTATATTTGAGAGAACTTGCACTAGTGAAAGTATGAACCTTAGGCCTTGTTTCCTACCATTGCAATACCGTTTACGCTCACTTTTATCACTTGTTACCTTGCTGTTTTTATAATTTCAGATTACAAATACCTTTATCTACCATCCATATTGCACTTGTATCACCATCTCTTTGCCGAACTAGTGCACCTATACAATTTACCATTGTATTGGGTGTGTTGGGGACACAAGAGACTCTTTGTTATTTGGTTGCAGGGTTGTTTGAGAGAGACCATCTTCATCCTACGCCTCCCATGGATTGATAAACCTTAGGTCATCCACTTGAGGGAAATTTGCTACTGTCCTACAAACCTGTGCACTTGTAGGCCCAACAACGTCTACAAGAAGAAGGTTGTGTAGTAGACATCACCTGGCTCTTTTGTTTATGCCCTACGTTCCCGTTATTCGGCTAGGGCATAAGGGGAGCACCTCTGCGATTGTTACTGCCGGGTCAGCCGGATGTGTACCTCAGACTGGGTGAAGCCGAAAGCCAGCATTCTTATGGGAGTATTCGGTCGGTGAACAAAAGATGTTTTTTACTTATTACAACAACATGCCCCCAGATGTTTATATCCCGCGACATTTTTCGCAGTTCGGACATGCACATTAATGCATGCACACCCATGTAAAGGAACCCTTAACGGAACTATTCTCCCTGGAAGATGTTTCTTACTACCCATGTAATATAACATAGCTAGTTGGGTACTTGGCTATTCAAGCACTTATGACCCCTACGCCTTGTTTCCACGCATACCCCATTTTTTACATAACCGCGCAGGTATTCGGATACACTCCGTACTATCGGGTCCAGAGGTTGAAGTGAAAAGGTCGGCCAAGACAAATGATTTACAATCCGGCTAGGGACAAAATATGTCCTTCGAAGTATAAAAGTCACTTAGACTGACTGAATTCTTCTTCTATACCATCCAACAGGCTGTCTAGCCTACAATCCTATTGGGAATACTTTGCGGCTAAAGCTACCTGGTCATATACC
Organism: Triticum aestivum; assembly: GCF_018294505.1. Lineage (NCBI taxonomy): Eukaryota > Viridiplantae > Streptophyta > Magnoliopsida > Poales > Poaceae > Triticum > Triticum aestivum. Next base: position 510,832,922 of record NC_057813.1, read on the forward strand.
AGACTGACGGGGATATCTTCCCCATCTGGCCCTACATGTCCGACCTTGGCCATATGGTTCGGGTCAGCCTTCGTGTATCGCGTCTTCACCATGGCCCAGGCTTCCCTTGCACCTTGTCGGCAGGCCGATATCTTCCATAATCGGAAGTGCCGCCGCGCTCCCTTGAGCATCTCCACAAGCTCTCCCATGCCTCCGGGCAGGGATGCGGACAGCCACAAAGCCTGGGAAATACCTTGCATCACCTTCCGAACTTGCTCGTGCAGTTGTGAGAGTTCTTGGAGAAGGTCAACTGCAGATCCGGGCACCTCCTCTCCGGGATGACCTGTCAGCATACCTACAGATATAATTCTGTTAGCGTGTTTCTTCGCCGAACTGTTTAAAGGTTCGTTCAAGCACTTACTAAAAATGCCGCGTTGAAGCCGCTTATTCTCCTTCACGGAATCAGCAAGCTGGCCCCGGACATCCTTCAATTCAATGTCCAGCCGGGTCTTCGCGTCCTGGAGATCATTCTTCTCCCGTATAACTTTTGTAAGCACACACTCGCCAGCCTTCAGCTGTCATTGAGCATGAGGGTCATCCTCCGATATGATCTTCGGATTAACTCCAGGATTGTCTGCAGAATCTATTGTTAGATCTGCACGCATGCCGAATACTAAACTGGTATATGTCAGTACATTCTTTTTGATCAAGACAAAAGTTACCAGATGAGGCCTTCTTGGACTCCTCCATTCCGGCAACTGCGGCCCGTAGTTGGGCTTTGCACTCTTCCAGCTCTTTAGATAGCTGGGCATTCTTCTCTGTAAGAACCTATGCACATAATTCATCCTTAAATCAGTTTTGCCAACTATTTCAAGTCTCAGGGGCTACTGATATACATACTTATCAAATTTTCTTACCTGTATATCCTTTACATACTGGTCCATAGCTCTGGCAAGGCCATCTTGAGCAGCTCGGATGTACGCGTCCCCTGAGTTGAAGGCGTTGAACGCCTCTTCAGAGAAATTAGATCGCATAATGTGGCCCGTCGGCGCCTGTGATTCATGGCGCTCTCCACTTTGGAGTTTGTGATGGATAATCTATCCGCGTCCTCTGCAGGAGGACTGTTCGGCTTTGCCCCCGTGGCAACCACCACCCTAGTGTCCGGCCTTGGAGCCCGGCTGGTGGAGGCATGACCCGCAGGCTCTCCTGATGCAGTCCGATGAGTGCCTTTTCTGCTGGGGATCCATGGACATTATTATATTTCAAAGGACGATAAACTGCTTAGTAGGTTTTTTAATCATACCTCTGCGATGGCATCTCGGTCCTGACCGCCTTCCTTTTAAGCCGACCTGGCTTTGGTGCTCCTTGTTGACGAGTCACCTTGGGTTCAGCGCGGTGTTCCGATGACCTTCCCTGTACAACGCAGTTCAAGTACGGTGGGTAAGGTGCAAAGAAGGTATCCTTCTTGTGAATCGGGACTTCGGTTCTACTTACATGCGATGAAGGGAGTAGGCCAGGATAATCAGCTATGATAGCCACCAAGGCACCATCACAACTTAACTGATAAAAGTTCCTGTCGATGAGCTCCACAAATGTGTCCGAATCTTCTTCAAGTCCGGGGTCAAGGGCCCTGTTGGGGTCCTTTGGCTGTGGAGACGGACTGTGAACCTCCCTCATGGCTCTTCACAGTTCCTGCTAGGAATTGGCAAGCTAAATATTTGTGATAAGGAATGCAGGAAATGGCTGTAATAAAAGGTGGCAGCTCACCCAGCTTGGGGGGTTGTACATGGAGAATCCATCCCTTGGTTTAATCCGGATGAACTCCTCTTCTCCTTTGAACAGGTCGGACAATATTTTTGCCAAAGCGGCGGCAGAGTCCGGACCTTTACGGCCGCAGCGGGTGGCATCATCTTCTCCATTAAAGTGCCACATGGGGTTTCCCCCGATACTGAAGTGGTTGTACCCCCCGCATTATGCATATTGACATAACTTCAATAATTGTCAGTCCTGATCCGGCCAGTGTCTTTATCTTGTCCATCAGAAAAAGGACATCTCTGTTGTCTTCCTCCTGGGGGCTCCGTGGGTGCCAGCTATGGTGTTTCTTCAACGGGGCATTGGTAAACTCAGGAAGGCCCATCCGAATAGGGTCCGGAAGGGGGACGTCCTCCATATAAAACCACTCCGAAGGCCAGTCTTCAGATGTCTTCTTCGAAGTATCGGACAAGTATCCGATCTTGGCGATGCGCCATATTTCAGCTCCGCCCACTTGATATATTAACCCCTCCTGAGTACGGGGTATGAGGCAAAATAGCCTCTTCCATAGCTCGAAATGGGCTTCGCAGCCCAGAAATAGCTCACAGAAGGCGACGTAGCCAGCGATGTGCAAGATGTAGGTGGGGGTGAAGTGATGCAGCTGGAGGCCATAAAACTCCAGGAGCCCGCGGAGGAATGGATGGATTGGAAATCCGAGTCCCCTCAGCAGAAAAGGGACAAGGCATACCCGCTCCCCCTTGGATGGATTGGGAAAACTCTTCTCTTGCTCCCCGCCATTATAGGTGGCGAGTCCGGCTCGGACGGGGACCACGTATGCGGGCGGGAGAAACCCCTGGGTCTACAACTCTACCAATCGGCTATGGGGAACATAACACTTCTCCCAGTCACCTGGCTTAGTGCTATGGGAGCGAGAGGAGGAGCTGCGACGACCGGCCATGATGGAATGGATTCTTCCGGGCGCGCTCTGATGGATGCTCGCGGGGGGAAGGATGGTGTGATATGGATCTAAGGATCTTCGTCTCTTTAAATAAGACAATTTCCTTACATGGTCAGGGTGGCAAATGTAAAAATGCCCCGACTTCTCGCATTCGCTCGACACGTGGAGATGGCCATTATTGTAGCACAGAAGCCGAGGAGTGTAATATTGATGGGAAGCCGGACACTGCTCGTTACAACAGGTACTCTGGAGAATTTGGAGAAGAACCCGCCTTACAATGCCGAAGACAATCTGCACGCCGGACTCATCGTCATTGAAGCCTCATTCGGGGGCTACTAAGGGAGTCCTGGATTAGGGGGTATCCAGACAGCCGGACTATATACTTTGGCCGGACTATTGGACTATGAAGATACAAGATTGAAAACTTTGTTCCGTGTCCGGATGGGACTCTCCTTTGCGTGGAAGGCAAGCTTAGCAATTTGGATATGTAGATCTCCTTCTCTATAACCGACTCTGTGTAACCCTAGCCCCCTCCGGTGTCTATATAAACCGGAGGGTTTAGTTCGTAGGACAAGAACAATCATAATCATAGGCTAGCTTCTAGGGTTTAGCCTCTACGATCCCGAGGTAGATCAACTCCTGTAATACTTATATCATCAAGATCAATCAAGCAGGAAGTAGGGTATTACCTCCATCGAGAGGGCTCGAACCTGGGTAAACATCGTGTCCCCAGCCTCCTGTTACCATTAGCCTTAGACGCACAGTTCGGGACCCCCTACCCGAGATCCGCCGGTTTTAACACCGACAAGGCGCGCCTGCCCCCCCCCCCCCCCCCGGGCGTGCTCCCACCCTCGTGGGCCCCTCGCAACTCCTCCTATATATACCCATATACTCCGAAAACATCCGGTGGTACCATAGATCGGGAGTTCCGCGGCCGGAAGCCTCTGTAGTCACCAAAAACCAATCGGGACCCGGTTCCGGCACCCTGCCGGAGGGGGGATCCCTCACCGGTGGTCATCTTCATCATCCCGGCTGTAAGGACCCCGATTCTATGCCACACCGATCTAGCATGTAACACCTCATATCACTTTGCGGCCTCACGCACGGTATTCCCACGGGTGTCGCCTTACCATGCCCGGGACCGTTTGCGTCTTTTGGCACACGTATATGACAGTGTCGGTAGCATCCATATGACAAGGAACCCGGGCTGACATGGCTAGTCGTGAACCCAAAGTGGCACTAACTTACAGGGACAGGCATACATGACCCAGCATCGAACGTGTCGGTCATCAGCGAGTGAATCCGGGCTATAGCAACTGGGCTAGCAGGACTCCGGTAAACCGGGCTGTAGCAGGCTAACAGGACTCCGGTAGACACCGCGTGAAATTTCCCCGAAGGGACAGACATAGGATCGAAGAAGGACACATGCCGGCCAGCCTAAGTGTTCCGGAGCAGTAGCAAGCTACCAGGGCTCAGTGGAAGCACTAGGAGACATTTCCTGGTAAGAGAGGCTACTAAGGATAAACAACTAGATAGTCAGATCCCACACATAGCAATACACATTACACGTATGCATAACATGCAAGTATGTGTTGTACAACATGGCATCACAACATAACTCAACAACTCATATAGATAAGGCTCAAAGATCCATCATAGCATTATTACAAACATGGGTCACATGACCCAACAGTCAGAGCAAACAAGCAACAGGCGGAAGCATTACATGTCTGAGTACAGACATCTACAAATGAAAAAGGCTGGAGAGCCTGACTATCTACAACATCCTATCAAGATCGTAGTTGAGGTACAAGCTACTTGTCGAAGTCCACAAAGACACTAGTAAGACCGAAGTCTCCGCTGCAAAAACATAAATAAAGCAACATGAGTACAAAGGTACTCAACAAGACTTACATCAGATCCTATCATACATGCATTTGTATCAAGAGCGTACTGTGGGGTTTAGTTGCAGCAAGCCAGCTTTGACTATGTGGCTATCATGTTCTACGACTACCAGAACTTCTTTGAGGTGATATGGTGCACACGAGTCCACTGATCACCACACAATATACTACTATGGATTCATCCCCGTCTCCTTAGGAGAAGGCCATCCATAGCACTCACACTTGTCTTGAGCATTTTATAGTATCCACTTCAAGTTATCTATGTACCATGTAAGCATCCAAGAAGTCCATAACCACGGACCCGGCTATTCGAATAGATCATGTTAACCCTGCAGGGGTGTACTTCTTCACACATGCTCTCGCCACTTACCGCCATGCACACGTCATGTATCTCGGCAACCTTCAAGAGGAAGCCTGGCGAGGGTGTCGGCCACGACCTGACAAACCACACAAGACTCTAGTCCAGGTTCATCGCCTATTCGGGTTCCATCCGCAAGGAGATCCGGCCTGGGTTTCACTCATGGCCCCAAACGATATGTGCAGGGTTCCCAAGCCCACCTCGCCGGCTGGATCTACGCTTGGTACACCGTGCCACTTGTGCCTAGTCTATCCCAAGCCCACCTAGCTAGGTGCCACTTGGTAGACTACTAACACTACCTACAAACACCAAAAACTAGTTGCAACTCCTGGACAAAGATCAAGTTGGTTAATAAGTCGACAGGGGCACTTAAGCATTCCAATGTGTGGTAGTAGCTAGTCATTGGACAACATACACAGAACTCGGTGCTTAAGGACGGTTCTAGTGAGACAACCCACCATGTACTCCTACATGGCCCCTCACCGCTACCTTTACCAAATCGTGTTCACACACTTAACTTCAGCACCAGAACATATCATAACACTCCAATTCATTCCCAATGAATCAGACTTGACACAACTCTAAGCAATAGCAGGCATGGCATGGTAGGAACCCAACATGGCTTCAATCAACTCCTACACATGCTAGTGGGTTTCAACTATTTACTGTGGCAATGACGGGTCATGCAGAGGAATGGGTTCAACTACCGCAGCACAAAGTAGCAGTTGAATCGTTGTTGTCATAATGCAATAACTGAGAGCAGGAGCGAGAGAGTAGGATTGTATCAGAATGAACAAGGGGGTTTGCTTGCCTGGTATATCAACAGGGGAGGCACTGCTTCACAGACAGGTATTCTCGAGCACTCTCCAGAGCAGGACCTATCGAGAAGGAATGGTGTCGACAATCAAAACACAAGCATATGCAACAATATGATGCATGAACATGGCATGTAGATGTGATGCTGATTAAGCTAATGCAACTAGCTTTTATTTGGGTGAAATCCATTTGAACCAAAGATTCAAATGCATCTCCAAAATAAGCTCTTTATATAAGCCATTTTAGTGTTTCACTTATACAGTAGGTATAAGTTGGTTTGTCATGCATGAAACCAGTACAGATGGATAGATTGCATTTTTCTGATAATTTTTCATATATAAATTATTTCAATCTGAGTTACGGTTGAATTTCTATGATTTTTTGAAGTTTATAACAATTCCTAGAATTTCCTGATTTAATTTAATCCCAGAAAAGATTTCACTGCGTTAGCATGACGACAGCACGACGTTAGCAGGTCAATCGGGGCTGACCAGGGTCAAACCTGACGTGCCGGATCCACACGTCAGTGACACAGGAACTAATCCCGGTCAAACTCTGCGCTGACTGGGGTTTGACCAGGTGTGGGGCCTGTTGTCAGTGGCTAGGTGGGGTCCAGCTGGCGGGGATTAGCGCTAATCACCTCGCCACGTCGGCTATCGCCGGAGTTTGGCTGGCGGCGACAAAACCCGCGGCGGCAACGTGCCGGACTTGCGCTAAAGGCGACGGGGGCGGCGGCTAAAGGCACTGGGGCATAGCCCGGGCTCGTCCGCATCCAGCGGAGGCGACGGGAGGACGCGGGGTGGCCGGAGCTCGCCGGAGCAGAGCTCGCGGCGGCGGCCGGAGCATGGACGTGGTTGGGTTCGGTGCTATGGTGCACGGGAGGGTGAGTGAGTGTGTGCGTTAGACTCCTGGGGATGCAACTAACTCAGTGCCGCGCTCAGGAGCGAGTTGCAGTGGCTATGGCCACGGCTACGCCATGGCCGGCGGTGAGAAGCTCTTGGCCGCGGTGGGAGATGGGGCTAGGGGGCGAGCGCGAGCTTGAGATAAGAGGGGGGAGGAAGAGGGGCTCACGGCGTATTCGATGGCGTCGACGGCGAGCTCGGGTAAGGGCTGGGGTCGGCGGGGCGGCGAGGCGGATCTCCGGCGACCGGAGACGAAGACGACAGTGATGGCAGCTCTCCAGGGCTTCCCGCGTCGCGTGGCTCGATGGAGAGGTGGACGGCGACGTGGCGGAGCTTTTGAGCTGGTCGAAGAGGTGAGGGATAGAAGGTGGCTATGGTAACGGCGAGCGGCAGCGACGGTGGCATTTGGGCGTCGCGTGAGAGAGGGAGGGAGATGAGAGGAGTGGGCACGGGAGAGTGAGAGGGGTACGGGGCGGTGCGTGGCATCACGCGGGGCAGCCAGACAACGAGGGGGAGAAGCAGGAGGTGGCAGGGGACGTGGCGCGGCTGCGGCATGCCGGCCACGCAGCTGCTTTGGGCGAGGGGGAGGAAGACGACAGAGGAGCCAGTGGGCTGGGCTGCTGCTGGGCTGGCCAGTTGGGCCGCCCGGTGGCTGCACAGGTAAGCACAGGTAGGTTTTCCATTTCTTTTTCTTTTCTATTTTTCTGACATTTGTTTTGATTTAATAATAATATTAAATCATTTTATTTACTTATGCCAATTTTTGTGGGAACTAGTGGTATTATTCCAGAGCTCCTCAACAAATGGCATAATTTTTGGACATATATTATATATATAACAAATATATATCCAATGCAAATATTTATGCATTAATTCCAAATGCCCAAAATAAATACTTATGGGCTCTTAACAATATTGGTTTGATTTTTACCTCTAACCAATATTTTCAGAGAGCAACATGAACATTTTCTTGGACCTATTTGGAGCATTTTTTATTTGGGTCATTTCAAAAATGATTCTGAGGGTTTCACAAATCCTCATTTCAAAATTAAATGGAATTTAAACATGATGCACAAATGACTAGCTAGTCTAGGTCATACCAGAACTAAGGATGTGACAACTCGCCCCCACTTGAAAGAATCTCGTCCCAAGATTCAGGGGTCGACGAAAAGAAAGCGGGATACTCCAGTCGAAGACGATCTTCTCGCTCCCAAGTAGCTTCTCTCTCGGAATGATGAGACCATTGAACCTTGAGAAACTTGACGTTATGACATCGAGTGACACGCTCTACTTGATCAAGAATGCGAATCGGGTATTCTCGGTATGGGAGGTTATCTTGGAGATCAAGCGTTTTGTGGTCCACTCCGCGGATAGGATCCGAGAAGCAACACCTGAGTTGAGAGACGTGGAAGACATCGTGCACTCTGGAAAGATGTGGGGGTAGTTCCAACTGGTAGGCAACCTCTCCTCGTTTAGCGAGAATGCGAGAAGGACCAATGTAACGAGGAGCCAACTTGCCCTTGATACAGAAACGATGGGTACCCTTCAAAGGAGTAACCCGAAGGTAAGCTTTGTCGCCAATTTCATAAGTCATATCCTTATGATGACGATCATACTGGCTCTTTTGACAATACTGGGATGTTTTCAAATTCTCACGAATGATGCTAACTTGCTCTTCTGCCTCCTGGATCATGTCCGGTCCAAAGAATTGTCTTTCACCGGTTTCTGACCAGTTCAAGGGTGTTCGACATCTTTGTCCATAGAGAATCTTGAAAGGAGCTTTCTTGAGACTGGATTGATAGCTATTGTTATAAGCAAACTCGGCAAAAGGAAGACATTTCTCCCAATCCATACCGAATGAGATAACGCAAGCTCTAAGCATGTCCTCGAGAATTTGGTTTACCCTTTCCACCTGACCACTCGACTGAGGGTGGAAAGTTGTATTGAAGGAGAGATGGGTTCCCATGGCAGTTTGGAAACTCTCCCAGAAATGAGAAGTGAAAAGACTACCATGGTCTGAATTGATCTCTAGTGGAACACCATGAAGTGAAACTATTCGAGAAATATATAAGTCAGCGAGCTGACTAGCGGTGATACTCTCTCGAACAGGTAGGAAGTGAGCCACTTTGGAAAGATGGTCAATGACTACGAAGATAGCATTATTCCCTCTCTTGGTCCTGGGAAAGCTGGTGATGAAGTCCATACCAACTTTATCCCATTTCCATTCAGGAATAGCTAAAGGCTGAAGGGTGCCAGCAGGTCTCTGAAGCTCTACCTTAACGCAACAACGAACGTCACATTTAGCAATGAACTCAGCGATTTCTCTCTTCATCCTAGTCCACCAGAACCTCTGGCTTAGGTCCTGATACATCTTAGTACTACCGGGATGAATTGTGAGAGGAGATTCATGCGCCTCCTTAAGAATCAATTGTCGCAGATGTTGATTCTTGGGAACCACCAAGCGATTCTCAAAGAAGACAACACCTCGTTCATCCATAGAGAAACATCCACCAACTCCCTTCTTCATGTTTCTCTTGATGCGGATAACACCCCTATCAAACTTCTGGTCAGAAATGATCTGATCCTCAAGGGTAGGTTTCGCCACCAAGGTAGAAAGGAATCCATCAGAAGCAATGTGAAGATTAAGCTTACAGAATTCCTCATGAAGAAGTGGTTGGCCCTGCTGCAACATAAGATTGTTGCAATAGGATTTATGACTTAGCGCATCAGCCATGACATTAGCTTTTCCTGGAGTGTAGGTAATCCCTAGATCTTAATCTGAGATCAACTCCAACCAACGTCTTTGCCTAAGGTTCAAATCTGGTTGGGTGAAGATATACTTGAGACTCTGGTGATCGGTGTAGATCTCGCAACGTTTACCAAGAAGGTAATGTCGTCGGGTCTTGAGTGCATAGACTACGGCTGCAAGCTCTAAATCATGTGTAGGATAATTCTCCTCATGTGGATGCAACTGTCGAGATGCATAGGCAATCACATGATGATCCTGCATAAGAATGCAACCTAGTCCCTGTCGTGAGGCATCGCAGTAGATAACAAAGTCTTTAGTGAAATCCGGTGGCACAAGTATGGGAGCAGAAGTCAGGCATCTTTTCAGTTCCTGAAAACTGTATTCACATTGTGGGGACCACTCAAACTTTTTATCTTTCTTGAGAAGTTCCGTGAGAGGTTTGGCTACTTTGGAGAAGTTTTCAACAAAGCAGCGACAATAGCTGGCTAGACCAAGGAAACTCCTAACTTGTTTAACGGTTTCAGGTGGAGTCCAATCGAGAACGGCCTTAACTCTCTCGGGATTGACAGCAATGCCCTTACCAGAAATTATGTGGCCTAGGTAGGTCACTTCTGGCAACCAAAATTCGCACTTGGAGAACTTGGCATAAAGGCGGTGCTCTCTGAGTTTTTCTAACACAAGTATAAGATGTTCGGCATGCTCTTCCTCGTTCTTCGAGTAAATAAGAATATCATCGAGGTAAACCATGACGAACTTATCTAAGTACTCCATGAAGATCGAGTTCATCAAGCGGGAGAAAGTAGCTGGTGTGTTGGTTAGGCCGAAGGACATGACGGTGTACTCGTACTGACCATAACGAGTGACAAAAGCCGTTTTGGAAATGTCCCCATTTCTGATCTTGATTTGGTGGTAGCCTAACCTCAAATCCATCTTGGAGAAGACTGAGGATCCAGCGAGCTGATCATACAGTTCGTTGATCCTGGGGAGCGGATATTTGTTCTTTATCGTGACCAAAATAACGGGACGATAATCTACAACCATCCGGTCCGTACCATCCTTCTTCTTGACGAAGAGGACGGGGCAAGCCCAAGGAGAAGAACTGGGATGGATGAAACCCTTTTGCAAGGACTCATCAAGTTGTTTCTTAAGCTCGGCTAGTTCTAAGGGTGCCATTTTGTAAGGTCTCCTAGAGATTGGAGCAGTTCCTGGGATAAGATCTATGACGAACTCTACATCTCTATCAGGTGGAACACCTGGCGGTTCCTTTGGAAAGACATCCGGAAAGTCACGGACTACCGGGATATCTTCAAGGTCTGGAAGAGGGCTGGCATTAAGAGAATAGAGCTGACGCTTAGAAACTCTTGTGGAGAGAGTGACTATCTTGCCAGATGGATGTGTCAGCTGAACAGACCTGGTGAAACCATCAATCTTGGCATGATGAGATGTCATCCAGTCCATACCCAAGATGATGTTAATATCCGAAGATGTCGGTGTTCTGGGAACGGGAGTCCCCAGACTTGCCTGCCTGCGGCCTGCGGCGTGGCTCAAAGGGGGCCCAGCACGGCCCATCTTCATCAACACAAGCTCAAGACCCTCGCGAGGGGCCAAGCCTCGCGGGGCGGATGACAAGGAGCTTCCTCAGGCACGGCCTCATCAGGCTAGCTCACGAGGAGGCGGAGAGTTCAAGGCGGGGTACCTCGCGAGGTGCCCATGACGCAAGCCATGACGACCAAGGGCGCCAGCCGGGCGCCAGCCCGCGCAGTGTCCTTCTTTCCTCTTTGGTGCAAGGGGAGCAAGCGCAGGCGAGAGCATCAAGCAAAGGCATCCATTTCGGTGCAACAAGACCAAGACCAGTCCAACGGCAGGATGGAGGTCACCGTGGAGCCCAAGCCGGCGTCACCACCAGCGCCTTTGACAGGCGAGGACCAACTTTAGTCAGGATAAGTGTACCAGATGTTCCCCTTCAAAATGGCCAATTGTTGGCACCCTTCCCACTCAAAATTTTGGAAGAGGCCCAGGGCCTTTCCCTATAAATAGGACTAGCCACCATAGTATCGAGGCATCGAGAATCAACCCCTCCAAAGGGACAACACCACCACAAGAACAGACCCTCGCGAGGCTGTTCTTCCTTGTATTGTTCATCATCAGCCCAAGAGGCAATCCACCACACCACACACTGGAGTAGGGTATTACACCACAATGGTGGCCTGTATCAGTATAAACCCTGTGTCTCTTGTGTTGTTCTTCTCGTAGTTTAGATCCTAGCGATTCGGTGAGGAACAGGTAGGTAGAAGGCGAAACCTCCGCGCGCACCCTAGTGTTCGAACCTCAAGGGTCTGCCGGAACCCTAAATCTGACATTTGGCGCGCCAGGTAGGGGTGCTCCGGAATTCGTCTTCCGTCGCCCTGTTCTTCTCCGACCGTCGCGTCCATGTCTGACGCACACCGGGCTCGCGCCGAGCGCCGAGCCTCCCTCGCTTCCCGCGTCGCCCAGACGGCTCCCGTCGGCGGGCGCCCGTTCCCCCTCGCCTGCCGTCAAAGCCGCCACCGGCCCGGCGGGGAATGAGAACCAAGCATCGTCCCAGCACCCGTCCATGAGGCAAGACGGCCGCACCGCTACACCTTCGATCACCCCTGCTGATTCCTCATCCCGCGTGCCCCGCGCGGCCATGGAGGCTCGAGCTGCGCTCATCGCGGCGAACGAGCTCCTGTGCTACCGCCCAATCGACGACGTCTATGAAGAATGGCTCGACCGAGTCGCCGAACTCGTCCGCGCCGTTGGGGGCTCCCCTGCGCCATCTTTCTCGCTGCACCGCGCCCCTCCATGCACGGGCAATGAAGGCGCCCTGGCTCCAAGGCGCGCGGCCCCTGGGCGGAACCCGCCCCGTCAGGAACCAGCGCGGCAAGAGCAGAGCTGCCAAGAAGTCCCTCGCCCTCGAGAAGCTACCCGAGCGCTCCCTGCTCTGGCTCGTCCCGACCACGCTCCTGCTCCAGCACGTCAAGACCCCGCGCTGCACCCAGCTATGGCGCACAGGGACCCGCAGGACCAAGCCCTTCGTCCTCCAAGGCCTCCCGTGGCCACAGCGGGATGCCGCGCCTTCACCACCGAGCTGCGCACCGTCGCGTGGCCCGGCAAGTTCAAGCCAGACCTGCCTCCTCGCTATGACGGCACGGCTGACCCTGCAGAGTTCGTCCAGCTCTACGAGCTGGGCATCGAGGCTGCCAACGGAGACGAGAAGGTCATGGCGAACTGGTTTCCCATGGCTCTCAAGGATGGGGCCTGCACCTGGCTCCTGAACCTGGCCCCAGGCACGATCTCCTCCTAGGACAAGATGAGCACCCGCTTCATCGCCAACTTCCAGGGTACTCGCGACCGGCCACTCGCCGTGAGCGACATGCGCCGCATCAAACAGCAACCAGGGGAAACCCTGCAGAAGTAAATCCAGCTCTTCAACAACGTGCGCCTCAAGATTCCCAAGGTGACCGAGGAGGCCATCATCTCAGCCTTCTCTGACGACGTGCGTGACGTCAAAATGAAGGAGGAGCTCGCAATGCATGAAGATCTGTGCACTTCCTCGGAGTTGTTCAACCTAGCGACCAAGTGCGCCAGGGCTGAGGAAGGGCGTCTCTCCCTCCTCGAGTTGCCTGCCGCAGACCTAGAAGAGAACAAGCCCAAGGCCAAGGACGTGAAGCGCAAGGGGGCTGCCATGCTTGCGGCAGAACCAGACACCAAGCGAGGCAGAGATCAGCCCAAATCCTCCAAAGGCAGTCGGTACTGCGTGTACCACGACCTCCACACCCATAACACCAATGAATGCCAAGAGCTTAGGGCCGTGCGTGAAGGATGGACTGGCCGGCGTCCCGACCGCAGCGACCGGGGCTACGGCCGAGGAGGAGGAAGGAATGCAGGACGCTGGGAAGACCGCGGCCCACGTCAAGGGTGGCGCGACCAACCTCGCGAGGATCGCTGGCAGGACCCGCCTCGTGAGGGAGGCTGGAGGGATCAGCCTCGCGAGTATCGCCCGCAAGGTAACGCAGGCCTCCCTCCGCTATCGCCGCAACCAAGGATAAATGAGGACCGTCATCAGGACGAAGGGGCTGGGGGCTTCTAGGAACCACGTGCGATCGCCTGCATCCTGGGCGGAGCTCACACCCCAGCCTCTCAGTGCATCTTCAAGCAGTTCGCCCGCGAAGTGAACGCAGTCCTCCCCAAGCTCGAGGCCACGCGCCCTCTCAGGTGGTCGGTGTGTGCCATCACGTTCAGCTCAGCGGATCAGCTCAAGTGCGTGTCCACAGCCGGAGTCCTCCCGATGCTTTGTTCCCCAATCATCACCAACGTGCTAGTCACCAGGACCCTCACCGATGGCGGGGCAGGGCTCAACGTCCTGTCCGTGGAAACATTCAACAATCTCCAAGTGCCCTACAATCAGCTTCAGCCAACCAAGACTTTCTCCAGAGTCACCGACGGCTCCACGGTCCCGATTGGGCAGGTCCGCCTCCCTGTCACCTTCAGGGCACGCAACAACTACCGCACCGAGCTCATCGACTTTGACGTCGCCCACATTCGCCTGCCGTACAACGCCATCCTCGGGTACCCAGCGCTGGCCAAGTTCATGGCCGTAACCCACCACGGCTACAACGTCCTCAAGATGCCAGGAAGTGGCGGAGTCATCACGGTGCCCTGTGAAGAGAGAGACGCAGTGTGCTCCGTGGAGCGAGCATTTCAGGCCGCATCACTGGAAGACCCGGATCGCAGAAGCAGGAGGCTTCCCGAGGCCGCCCCTAAGAAGAAGAAGACATCGACCGACCCGGCCCCTCGGGAGGTAGGTCCCTCAGGGCCCGCACCTGCTCAGGGGGAACCTCCTTCCATCGCATAGGGAAGCGCGCCTGGCGCCCTCCTCAGGCAGGGCTCGGGGGCTCTCCCCTGGAGGGTCGTCGACCTCGCCAAGGTCACGAGGGAGGCGCTTGGGAACCACGTGGAGGCGTGTTTCGAAGCACGTTTCCATCAAGAAGGAGCAAGACAAGGAGGGCTAAACCCTCAGGAGTTCGTCAACAAGGCCATTCAGGAGCTACAGGAGTCAAGGGTCATGAGAGGCAGCCGCCGCTTACCCGCTGTGGCTCCCCATCCAGGCGAGGATGGTGGGCTACGCGTCTGCATCGACATACCAGGGCTCAACCAAGCCGCGTCTCAGGAGTGCCTCTGGCCTTCGCGAGTGGGACGCTGCGAGGGTCCGCCCCACAGCTACGTTCGCATGCCTTATGGCTCGCCGAACGCGGCTGCGGCATACCAGCGCCTCATGAGGGCCATCCTGGAGGCTCAAGAGGTCAGGCGTTCCGCAGCCCTGGTGGAGATGGAGACGCTCCGCGAGGAGCCACCAGCGCCTCCGGAGACTCCCGAGGCCCCAGGGCCTGGGGGCTCGTGAGGATCTGCTCCCGCAGCCCACCGAGTCTGCTGCATCAACACCCCTTCGTCTTTAGCATCATCAGGTGACATCTTTCAAGTTTCATTTCCAGCTGGGAGTGCCCTCAAGGCTGCATTATTCCCAGGCCATGTGGGTCCGTCCCTGTGGCGTGTATCTCTTTTATTTCATGTTCTTAGCTTACTCAGCTGGGGGCGCCCCTCGAGCTGCATTATCCCCAAGCCGCTCGGGTCAGACCAAGTGGCATGTACCCCTCTTGCATTTATTTTAGGGCCATGTTTTTGACCCATCGTGCTTGTTATTTGGTGCCTGTTCATGGTACCTTTTCTTCTTGGATGTCGCAAGATTGCGCGTTAAAGGGGGGGTGCCTGAGCATCGCGACTCAGGGCTCCTACCGGCTCTCTGGCCCTCACCATCTGGTCTTTTCCACGGCATCGCGCCCCGGCATACCAGCGACGACTGAGACCAGCCCGAGAGCCGGGACCCAAGGACGTAGAGTTTCGACATCTAACCCAGCTTGCGCGTTAAAAGGGGGTGCCTGAGCATCGCGACTCAGGGCTCCTACCGGCTCACCAGCCCTCACCCTCTGGTCTTGCCCACGGCATCGCGCCCCGGCATACCAGCAACGGCTGAGACCAGCCCGAGAGCCGGGACCCGAGGACGTAGAGTTTCGACATCTAACCCAGCTTGCGCGTTAAAGGGGGGTGCCTGAGCATCGCGACTCAGGGCTCCTACCGGCTCTCCGGCCCTCACCCTCTGGTCTTGCCCACGGCATCGCGCCCCGGCATACCAGCGACGGCTGAGACCAGCCCGAGAGCTAGGACCTGAGGATGTAGAGTTTTGACATCTAACCCAGCTTGCGCGTTAAAGGTGGGGTGCCTGAGCATCGCGACTCAGGGCTCCTACTGGCTCTCCGGCCCTCACCCTCTGGTCTTGCCCACGGCATCACGCCCCGGCATACCAGCGACGGCTGAGACCAGCCCGAGAGCCGGGACCCGAGAACGTAGAGCACCGGCATCTAGCCAAATTTGCAGGAACACACTTCAAGATAAGGCCCAGAGCCAGGCGCAACCCGCCTTGAGGTAGGGCCCCGTGAGTCCCGCGCTGGCTCACGGGTGCCCAGATACACCTCGTCAAGCCCTACCGTGCCAGCCACGTGTCAGGGCAGGGGTGTACATGCCCCGGGGGCTCCTCTCGGAGGGGAGCCCCCTCCCACGCACCAGTGGAAGCACCATGCTCCATGCTGGCTGACGACACTGCCGAGGAGTGGCTATGCCCGTACACATACGGAAGCGCTATGCTCCGCGCTGGTGATAAACAACTGAGGGTGGCCCCCGGGCCTCATTAACCTCAGGGAGCCTAGAGCTCAGTGTCTAGCCTCATCGCAACGCATCCCCTCGGGAGTGCCGCGCGAGGGGGCTGGGCACGGGGGCTACGCTTGGGTCACGCCCAGACGCACGCCACCCAGCCAGGCCCCCCGGGCCTGGTTCGTCGCACGTCCTTCCCTGAGCGGAGCCAAGGTATGAAGGTCGTTTGAGTGTCAAGGGGGACTCCTGAGCATCGCGACTCAGGAGCCTAACTGCTCACGTAGCCCCTCACTCCTTAGTTCCGAAAGGCTAATGGCAGTTGAGGTATGCGCGGGGCCGGGCTCTGCAGATGTAGAACGGTAGATCCACCCCGCATCTCACCTCCCTACTTGTTGTTCGAGGGCCAAGGGGGACTCCTGACCATCGCGACTCAGGAGCCTAACTTGTCACGTACCCCCTCACTCCTTGGTCCCGTCCTGGTTTCTGGTCGGGGCTAACGGCGGCTGAGGTATGCGCAGGGCCGGGCTCTGCCGGCGTAGGACACAAGCAAGTAGGAAGGAAATAGCGCAAATTTCAAGGAATTCAAAGGCAAATATTACAGTCCATACTGTTATCACAGCACCAAATGCAAGTTTTAACGCCTCCCTGACGCCTGATACATGTTCAGAAACTAAAAGCAGGGCGGGAGCCACAACGGAGTGACTTGCCGGCCATGGAGTTACGCGGAGCGGGTTCGCCTTGTGGAGCTGCCGGGCTGGCAGCGCTCCACTTCGGCCTGGTGCTGAAGGCCTGGAACTTCCCCAGCAGAGCCTCCGCACGACCCTTCACGGCCTCGGCAGCGGCAGCGGCATGCTCGCCGCTTGCTGGCTCCAGCAGGCTGTCGAGGTCGACGTTGGGGTCGCGAAGATAGATGTGGGTGAAGACCCGCGTCAGCGCCGCAGAAGACAAGACGCGTGCCTCGGCCTCAGCCATAGGGCCAAGGCCAAGGGCGACATCTTCAAGAGCACGAACTAGGAAGGGAAGCAGCTTGGCGGGGCCATCCTCCTCTCCGGCCAGCGGGCTCTCCAGGCCGCTCTCATAAAGCGTCTTCAGTGAAGTGCGGGCCTTCTCCTACATCTCCGCAAAGGCCACACGATCCTCGGCAAGAACTCGTGCCTTGCCGTCCAACTCAACTTTCCTCGCCTCCAGCTCTTGCTCCAGCGCGCCTAGGCGGTCATGGAGCTTCTTGAGTTTGGCATCCCGGTCCTTGACGGCCGCCTCGCGAGCCTTCATGCCGTCCTCCCACTCTTGGCGATGGCGGGTCTCCTCGGTGAGCCGGACCTGCAGGCCCTTCAGCTCGCTCTCCAGCTCCTCGCAACGACCTCGAGCATTAGCCGCCTCCCCCAAGGCGGCGTCGCGGGCAGCCTTCGCCCCAAGGACGGCCTGCTTCTCCTCGTTGCAGGCCGTCGAAGCCTGGACCAGCGCCGCCCGGATCGAAGCATCGGACCGAATCTAGCCAGAGGCTAGCTCCAAGCGCCCGGCCACCAAACGAGGGTCGGCGCTCAGAAGATCCCGCCGCAGACGGTCCAGTTCGGCAGCAGCACGATCCAGAATGGTAGGAGGAGTCGGGGAAGCAGCAGTCGGCAGATTAGGAGGAGAAGACGGCAGCGTGACCACGGTATCCTGAGGCGGAGCCTGCTGCGCCCCAGCGGCTGTGGTGGCGGCGTCAGGCGGGGGCGCCTCGGGAGTCGCTTGGGCCGTGGGGGCTTAGCTCTCCCCAGCCGGCTCAGCCAGGCCTCGCAAGGATGCCTGGGCAGGAGAGGCCCGCGCGTCACAATCATCTTCTTTTGCGAGCAGAGGCGCTGCCGCGGACGGAACCTCAGGAGCCCCCTTCGGCTTCTTTGCCATGGGCGCCAGCCTAGCCGGGAGATACGAACGTCAAGCCTCAGCGACAAAACAAGAAACAAGACAGGAATCAAGCACTTACAGGTCATCGCCCACGGGCTCGAGCAGCCTCCGGTCGTACTTCAAGCCCGAGAGTCGGCTACAAGGATCAGCCTCAAGGAGCGCGGGTGCAGGTGGAACGCCTGCGGATCGCCTCGGGGCTGGGGCGGACCCGCGGGGGATCAACCCGGTCTGGTCCTTCTTCGGGACCGAGGGCAAGCTCCCGCCGCCCTGATCGTCATCACCCTCGTCGTCATCACTCAACGAGAGGCGGAGAGCACGGGACTTGCGCCGAAGAGGTGGGGCCCTTGACTCTGCCTCGGAGTCAGCCCCCTTTTCCCGCTCCCCTTCCTCCCTCTCTTCGCTGGAGTCGCCGGAGGACACGTCCATCGGATCCTCTAGAACCTCCATAGGCACGGGCCCGTCCCCGTTGAAGACGGGCATGGACCCCACAACCTGCTCCCAGTCCTCACGGAGGAACAGGGGCGTTGGAGCGCCCTCCAACCTTGCCACGTCACCCCCGACCAAAGACTGGAGGACCGCAGCCAGATCCTCATCGGCCAAGACTGCGGGGCTCGGGTGGGGCCTCCACATTGGAAGCGAGTACTAACGAAGCGGAGCCAGCTGATGCTCCAGGAACTCCCTCAGCAGCGAGGCGCCAGTCAGCTTTGTCGTCGCCATGCTGGCCGGCCTCAGATCCGCGTCCATCTTCTCCAACACCAGCCTTGCGCGGGGGTCCACAAGCTCCACTCGAGACCAGTCGTCAGAGCTCGAGGGGTGCCCCGTGGGCAAGATCAGCCAGGGGTGGACGCGCCCAGCGTCTACCAAGACCCACTTGCTCCTGAAGCCCTCAATACTTTTCCCGGGATTCGAAATGGCGATGGAGCTGCCGTACGCGACGAAGCTCGCACACGCAGAGACGGAACCACGGGAGGTCCGGAGGGAGAAGTAGTGGCGTAGCAAGGCCACTGAGGGCTTCACCCCCACGTGAGCCTCGCAGTAGTAGGCGAAGATTGCCAGAAGGAGGACAGAGTTGGGGTGGAGGTGCAGAGCTTGAAGGTTATAATGGCGGAGGATAGAAAAGAAGAACTCAGAGAAGGGAGGCACCAGACTGGCGACAACGGCGCTCACGAAGAGCGGATAGAGGGTGCTCCCTTGGCCCTCAGGGAGGGCAGAGCCGGCCTTGAACACCTTCGCCCTATCGACGCCCTGCGTCGCTGCCATCTGGCGCACCCGGGCAAGGCTCGCCTCCGACACATTCGGCGAGTCCAAGGCGGATGAATACCAAGATCCGGCTGGGGCCTGGCGAGGCGCCATGTCTGGTTAGGGCACGCGGGTGGAGTAGATCTGGAGATTTCGAAGGCAGGAAGGAGAGGCGCAAGAAAGGGGATCTGAGCAGCAACTGGAGAGAGCAAAGGAGGCAAAGGGCATATGTCGCTCCTTATCGACTCGCGCGGTTGCGGAGATGCCCACGTCCAATCAACCGCCACGCGGCGCCCAAGGCCGCAGGCTATTAGGGCCCGCGACGCTTCGCACTTGCCCTTTCGCCTCTCTACTCGGCCAAGTCCGGGCGCGCCTTGGGCCCGGGGGCTACTGTCGATGTTCTGGGAACGGGGGTCCCTAGACTTGCCTGCCTGCGGCCTGCGACGTGGCTAAAAGGGGCCCCAGCACGGCCCATCTTCATCAACACAAGCTCAAGACCCTCGCGAGGGGCCAAGCCTCGCGGGGTGGACGACAAGGAGCTTCCTCAGGCACGGCCTCATCAGGCTGGCTCACGAGGAGGCAGAGAGTTCAAGGCGGGGTACCTCGCGAGGTGCCCATGACGCAAGCCATGACGACCAAGGGCGCCAGCCCGCACAGTGTCCTTCTTTCCTCTTTGGTGCAAGGGGAGCAAGCGCAGGCGATAGCATCAAGCAAAGGCATCCATTTCGGTGCAACAAGACCAAGACCAGCCCAACGGCAGGATGGAGGTCACCGTGGAGCCCAAGCCGGCGTCACCACCAGCGCCTTTGACAGGCGAGGACCAACTTTAGTCAGGATAAGTGTACCAGATGTTCCCCTTCAAAATGGCCAATTGTTGGCGCCCTTCCCGCTCAATATTTGGGAAGAGGCCCAGGGCCTTTGCCTATAAATAGGACTAGCCACCATAGTATCGAGGCATCGAGAATCAACCCCTCCAAAGGGAAAACACCACCACAAGAACAGACCCTCGTGAGGCTGTTCTTCCTTGTATTGTTCATCATCAGCCCAAGAGGCAATCCACCACACCACACACTGGAGTAGGGTATTACACCACAATGGTGGCCTGAATCAGTATAAACCCTGTGTCTCTTGTGTTGTTCTTCTCGTAGTTTAGATCCTAGCGATTCAGTGAGGAACAGGTAGGTAGAAGGCGAAACCTCCGCGCGCACCCCAGTGTTCGAACCTCAAGGGTCTGCCAGAACCCTAAATCCGACAGAAGACTTGAGAGATATCAAGGAAGCAAGGAATACAAGTCTGTCAACATGGATTCCATTGCCATAACTTATCCTAGAGGTTTGCCATTTGGATCCAGGAGTTTGAATAAGTAGTGGGGAGGGCATATCACAAAATGACATGTCGTGTAAGCGAGCATAGCTTTTAGAGATGAAGGAATGAGATGCTCTAGTATCGAACAGAACCGATGCTGGATGACAGTTGACAAGGAGTGTACCAAGAACGACATCTGGATCATCATGAGCATCTTTAGCTGAGACGTGATGCAGACGTCCATGTTCAGTGGGAGCTGACTTGGCACTGATCATCTTGCGTGATGGCTTACTAACACGGCCAACAGACTTCTCGGGCTGGGGTGGAGCAACACTGGTCTGAGTGCAAATACGGGCAATATGGCCAGGCTCTCCGCACTTGTAACAAATCTAGGAGGTAGGACATGGACCCGCATTGGCAGGTGGTCCACCAATAGGCCTGGGTGGAGCATACTGCTGAACTAGATGAGGTGCCACATAAGATGGCCTCGGTGTATATCCGGGTGGAAGAGCGGAGTTTGGAACCCAAATCCGGCGCTTCTAAGAACTAGAACCGGAGGAAGATCCCAAATCACGGGTGTGCTTACGAGACTCCTCGTAAGTGAGCTGGGCTGTCTCTGCATTAATGGCCTTGTTCACCAGAGCTTGGAACGTATTGCAATGATGCAAGTGGAGATCACGACGCAACTTGGGGTTGAGACCCTTCCGGAACCTAGCCTGCTTCTTGGCGTCCATGGACACTTCTTCTGCAGCATAGCGGGCGAGGTTCTCAAACTCTCTACTGTAAGCATCAACAGCCATCTTACTCTGGGTGAAACTATAGAACTCTTCTCTCTTGCGGTCAATGAGAGCCAGAGGAATGTGATGCTCGCGAAAAGCCTCAGTGAAATCTCTCCAGGTAGGAGTTTGGCCAGCTGGAAGCATAGCCTCATAGTTCTGCCACCAAAGACTAGCAGGACCTTCCATATGGTATGTGGCATAAGTGACCTTGTCATCTTCAGCTACGTTCGCAGAATGCAGCTTATGAGTGATGCTACAGAGCCAGTCATCTGCATTGAGTGGCTCAATAGAATGATGAAAGGTGGGTGGGTGCAAGCGAATGAAGTCATGAATGGTTGCAGACCCTTTGTACTGATGGGCGGTGTTCTCCTCGATACGTGCCAACAAGCGGTTAGACTCACGCTTGTTCCTCTCCATCTCTAACATGAACTCTACCAACGATGACTGGTCGGGAGGATCCTCATCCCTACCATCTCCGTGGTTCATGCTACGAGCAATAGAACTTCGATTAACTGACGACATCCTGAAGAACCAACCAAGGAAACAAGGATGGATTCAGCATCATCATAAGGATGTAGAATGTAGTACAAGGAAAAATACTATCTCTTGAATTCCTAGGACAATTCCAGCAGCATAACGGCAGTAAAATGCTCAAAATGAGACATCCTGCAAAAATATGGGAGTAGTACAACAACTCAACATCACCACTCAAGGTTCTGGGATAGTACTAAACATGTTACACCGGAAGTACTCGAAAACTGGGATATGACTCTGATCAACCAATCCTATGGGACTACGGAGTAGTAACACATGATCCTGATAGACGGAAGAGAAAGCCTAGTTCCTTAACCCCGTAGGAAAGGTAGGATGACTCAGATCAGAAGGCCATGAGGTATAAGGAGTAAAAAGAGCCTTACGTTCCTTCCCACAATCAATTCCCTTACATAACTAGAGAATTTCTAGGCTCAACTTCGACCAGTTTGGCTTGGTAATCCTACAGGCAGTCAGGCTCTGATGCCAAAGCTGTCAGGACCCCGATTCTATGCCACACCGATCTAGCATGTAACACCTCATATCACTTTGCGGCCTCACACACGGTATTCCCATGGGTGTCGCCTTACCATGCCCGGGACCGTTTGTGTCTTTTGGCACACGTATATGATAGTGTCACTAGCATCCATATGACAAGGAAATTGGGCTGGCATGGCTAGTCGTGAACCCAAAGTGGCACTAACTTATAGGGACGGGCATACATGACCCAGCATCGAACGTGTCGGTCATCAGCGAGTGAATCCGGGCTGTAGCAACTGGGCTAGCAGGACTCCGGTAAACCGGGCTGTAGCAGGCTAACAGGACTCCGATAGACACTGCGTGACATTTCCCCAAAGGGACAGACACAGGATCGAAGAAGGACACATGCCGGCCAGCCTAAGTGTTCCGGAGCAGTAGCAAGCTACCAGGGCTCAATGGAAGCACTAGGAGACATTTCCCGGTAAGAGAGGCTACTAAGGATAAACAACTAGATAGTTAGATCCCACACATAGCAATACACATTACACGTACGCATAACATGCAAGTATGTGTTGTACAACATGGCATCACAACATAACTCAACAACTCATATAGATAAGGCTCAAAGAGCCATCATAGCATTATTACAAACAGTGGTCACATGACCCAATAGTCAGAGCAAACAAGCAACAGGCGGAAGCATTACATGTCTGAGTACAGACATCTACAAATGAAAAAGGCTGAAGAGCCTGACTATCTACAACATCCTATCAAGATCGTAGCTGAGGTACAAGCTACTTGTCGAAGTCCACAAAGACACTATAAGACCGAAGTCTCTGCTGCAAAAACATAAATAAAGCAACATGAGTACAAAGGTACTCAGCAAGACTTACATCAGATCCTATCATACATGCATTTGTATCAAGAAGGTAATGTGGGGTTTAGTTGCAGCAAGCCAGCTTTGACTCTGTGGCTATCCTGTTCTACGACTACCAGAACTTCTTTGAGGTGATATGGCGCACACGAGTCCACTAATCACCACACAATACACTACTATGGATTCATCCCCATCTCCTTACGAGAAGGCCATCCATAGCACTCACACTTGTCTTGAGCATTTTATAGTATCCACTTCAAGTTATCTATGTACCATGTAAGCATCCAAGAAGTCCATAACTGCGGACCCGGCTATTCGAATAGATCATGTTAACTCTGCAGGGGTGTACTTCTTCACACATGCTCTCACCACTTACCGCCATGCACACGTCATGTATCTCGGCAACCTTCAAGCAGAAGCCTGGCGAGGGTGTCAGCCACGACCTGACTAACCACACAAGACTCTAGTCCAGGTTCATCGCCTATTCGGGTTCCATCCGCAAGGAGATCCGGCCGGGGTTTCACTCACGGCCCCAAACGATGTGTGCAGGGTTCCCAAGCCCACCTCGCCGGATGGATCTACGCTTGGTACACCGTGCCACTTGTGCCTAGTCTGTCCCAAGCCCACCTGGCCGGGTGCCACTTAGTAGACTACTAACACTACCTACAAACACCAGAAACTAGTTGCAACTCCTGGACAGAGATCAAGTTGGTTAATAAGTCGAGAGGGGCACTTAAGCATTCCAATGTGTGGTAGTAGCTAGTCATTGGACAACATACACAGAACTCGGTGCTTAAGGACGGTTCCAGTGAGACAACCCACCATGTACTCCTATATGGCCTCTCACCGCTACCTTTACCAAATCGTGTTCACACACTTAACTCTCAGCACCAGAACATATCATAACACTCCAATTCATTCCCAATAATAAGACCTGACACAACTCTAAGCAATAGCAGGCATGGCATGGTAGGAACACAACATGGCTTCAATCAACTCCTACACATGCTAGTGGGTTTCAACTATTTACTGTGGCAATGACAGGTCATGCAGAGGAATGGGTTCAACTACCGCAGCACAAAGTAGCAGTTGAATCGTTGTTGTCCTAATGCAATAACTGAGAGCAGGAGCAGGAGAGAAGGATTGTATCGGAATGAACAAGGGGGTTTGCTTGCCTGGTATATCAACAGGGGAGGCACTGCTTCACAGACAGGTACTCTCGAGCACTCTCCGGAGCAGGACCTATCGAGAAGGAACAGTGTCGACAATCAAAACACAAGCATATGCAACAATATGATGCATGAACATGGCATGTAGATGTGATGCTGATTAAGCTAATGCAACTAGCTTTTATTTGGGTGAAATCCATTTGAACCAAAGATTCAAATGCATCTCCAAAATAAGCTCTTTATATAAGCCATTTTAGTGTTTCACTTATACAGTAGGTATAAGTTGGTTTGTCATGCATGAAACTAGTATAGATGGATAGATTGCATTTTTCTGATAATTTTTCATATATAAATTATTTCAATCTGAGTTACAGTTGAATTTCTATGATTTTTTGAAGTTTATAACAATTACTGGAATTTTCTGATTTAATTTAATCCCAGAAAAGATTTCACTGCGTCAGCATGACGACAGCACGAAATCAGCAGGTCAACCGGGGCTGACCAGGGTCAAACCTGACGTGCCGGGTCCACACGTCAGTGACACAGGAACTAATCCCGATCAAACTCTGTGCTAACTGGGGTTTGACCAGGTGTGGGGCCTGCTGTCAGTGGCTATGTGGGGTCCAGCTGGCGGGGATTAGCGCTAATCACCTCGCCACGTCGGCTGTCGCCGGAGTTCGGCCGGCGGCGACAAAACCCGCGGCGGCAATGCGCCGGACTTGCGCTAAAGGCGACGGGGGTGGCGGCTAAAGGCACTAGGGCGTAGCCCGGGCTCGTCCGCATCCAGCGGAGGCGACGGGAGGACGCGGGGTGGCCGGAGCTCGCCGGAGCAGAGCTTGAGGCGGCGGCCGAAGCACGGACGTGATTGGGTTCGGCGCTACGGTGCACGGGAGGGCGAGTGAGTGTGTGCGTTAGACTCCTGGGGATGCAACTAACTCGGTGCCGCGCTCAGGAGCGAGTTGCAGTGGCTATGGCCACGGCTACGCCAAGGCCGGCGGCAAGAAGCTCTCGGTCGTGGTGGGAGATGGGGCTAGGGGTGAGCGTGAGCTTGAGATAAGAGGGGGGAGGAAGAGGGGCTCACGGCGTACTCGATGGCGTCGACGGTGAGCTCGAGGAAGGGCTGGGGTCGGCGGGGCGGCGAGGCGGATCTCCGGCGACCGGAGATGAAGACGGCAGCGATGGCGGCTCTCCAGGGCTTCCCGCGTCGCGTGGCTCGATGGAGAGGTGGACGGCGACGTGGCGGAGCTTCTGAGCTGGTCAGAGAGGTGAGGGAGAGGTGGTGGCTACGGTAACGGCGAGCGGCGGCGACGATGGCGTTCGGGCATCGCGTGAGAGAGCGAGGGAGATGAGAGGAGTGGGCACGGGAGAGTGAGAGGGGTACGGGCGGTGCGTGGCATCACGCGGGGCATCCAGACAACGAGGGGGAGAAGCAGGAGGTGGCGGGGGACGTGGCGCGGCTGCGGCATGTCGGCCATGCAGCTGCTTTGGGCGAGGGGGAGGAAGACGACAGAGGAGCCAGTGGGCTGGGCTGATGCTGAGCTGGCCACTTGGGCCGCCAGGTGGCTGCACAGGTAAGCACAGGTAGGTTTTCCATTTCTTTTTCTTTTCTATTTTTCTGACATTTGTTTTGATTTAATAATAATATTAAATCATTTTATTTACTTATGCCATTTTTTGTAGGAACTAGTGGTATTATTCCAGAGCTCCTCAACAAATGGCATAATTTTTGGACATATATTATATATATAACAAATATATATCCAATGCAAATATTTATGCATTAATTCCAAATGCCCAAAATAAATACTTATGGGCTCTTAACAATATTGGTTTGATTTTTACCTCAGACCAATATTTTCAGAGAGCAACATGAACATTTTCTTGGACCTATTTGGAGCATTTTTTATTTGTGTCATTTCAAAAATGATTCTGAGGGTTTCACAAATCCTCATTTCAAAATTAAATGGAATTTAAACATGATGCACAAATGACTAGCTAGTCTAGGTCATACCAGAACTAGGGATGTGACACCGGCGCTCTCCATGACAAGGAGGGAGTAGTTCACCCTCGGGGCTGAGGGCATGTACAAGTAGCTATGTGTTTGATCTCTCTCTCTCTCTCTCTCTCTCCCGTGTTCTTGATTTGGCACGATCTTGATGTATCGCGAGCTTTGCTATTATAGTTGGATCTTATGATGTATCTCCCCCTCTACTCTCTTGTAATGGATTGAGTTTTCCCTTTGAAGTTATCTTATCGGATTGAGTCTTTAAGGATTTGAGAACACTTGATGTATGTCTTGCATGTGCTTATCTGTGGTGACAATGGTATATTCATGTGATCTACCTGATGTATGTTTTGGTGATCAACTTGCAGGTTCAGTGACCTTGTGAACTTATGCATAGGGGTTGGCACACGTTTTTGTCTTGACTCTTCGGTAGAATATTTGGGGCACTCTTTGAAGTAATTTGTGTTGGTTGAATAGATAAATCTGAGATTGTGTGATGCATATCGTATAATCATGCCCACGGATACTTGAGGTGACATTGGAGTATCTAGGTGACATTAGGGTTTTGGTTGATTTGTGTCTTAAGGTGTTATTCTAGTACAAACTCTATGATAGACCGAACAGAAAGAATAGCTTCATGTTATTTTACTACGGACTCTTGAATAGATCAATCAGAAAGGATAACTTTGAGGTGGTTTCGGACCCTACAATAATCTCTTCGTTTATTCTCCGCTATTAGTGACTTTGGAGTGACTCTTTGTTGCATGTTGAGGGATTGTTATATGATCCAATTATGTTATTATTGTTGAGAGAACTTGCACTAGTGAAAGTATGAACTCTAGGCCTTGTTTCCTAGCATTGCAATACCGTTTATGCTTACTTTTATAATTAGTTACGTTGCTGTTTTTTATATTTTCAGATTACAAAAACATATATCTACCATCCATATTGCACTTGTATCACCATCTCTGCGCCGAACTAATGCACCTATACAATTTACCATTGTATTGGGTGTGTTGGGGACACAAGAGACTCTTTGTTATTTGGTTGCAGGGTTGTTTGAGAGAGACCATCTTCATCCTACGCCTCCCACGGATTGATAAACCTTAGGTCATCCACTTCAGGGAAATTTGCTACTGTCCTACAAACCTTTGCATTTGGAGGCCCAACAACGTCTATAAGAAGAACGTTGTGTAGTAGACATCAAGCTCTTTTCTGGCGTCGTTGCCGGGGAGTTGAGTGCTTGAAGGTATATCTTTAAATCTTGCAATAAAATCTTTTTGTTTCTTGTTTTATCACTAGTTTAGTCTATAAAAGAAAATTACACAAAATGGAATTGAGGGTGCCTCATATGCTTCATCTTTTTAATGTCTTCCGTGAAAATAATGATTCCGAAAATTGTGCTCAAGTACTAGAAGAAGAATTACATAGAATGCTTGGCATAAAATATGTGAAGTATGAGCATGATTGCAATGTTGTTAGTATCAATTCTTTGAATACCCATGGTGCTAATGATATGCAAAGCCACAAGCTTGGGGATGCTATGTTTGATGAATATGATATTTTTTGTCCCCCAAGTTTTGATGAGAAAATTTATTATGATGAAAGCATGCCTCCTATTTATGATGATTACTGTGATGATACGTATGCCATAAAGAATAAACATAACCATGAAACTGGTCATCATGATTATAATTTTCAATTGGATTATGCTTCACATGATAGTTATTTTGTTGAGTTTGCTCCCACTACTATTCATGAGAAGAAGTTTGCTTATGTGGAGAGTAGTAAAATTTATATGCTTGTGCATCATGAAAATAATGCTTTATGTGATGGTTATATTGTTGAATTCATTCATGATGCTACTGAAAATTATTATGAGGGAGTAACATATGCTTGTAGGAATTGCAATAATATCAAGTTTCCTCTCTATGTGTTGAAAATCTTGAAGCTATGCTTGTTTACCTTCCTATGCTAGTTGATTCTTGTTCCCATAAGTTGTTTGCTCACAAAATCCCTATGCATAGGAAGTGGGTTAGGCTTAAATGTGCTAGTCATATGCTTCATGATGCTCCCGTTATGTTTCAATTCTTATCTTTTATGTGAGCATTATTGTCATCGTCATGCCTGGCTATAAAGGCATTAAAGAAAAGCGCTTGTTGGGAGACAACCCAATATTTACCCTTACTTTTTTGTGTGTCCACATGATTATGATACTGTAATAATCATGTTTTATAGCTTTTGTTTCAACAAAGTGCCAAGTAAGACCTTTAGGATAGCTTACGGTGATAGTTGTGTTGATCCTGCTGAAAATCAGAAACTTTTGCGCCCAGTAAATTAGTTTTGATAATTCATAGAAATGTGCTTTTGATCTTATTCTTATTGCTCTGGATTGGTATGCAAATTTATAAGGTTTTCATAATTTGGTAGGATGTTTGGAGTTACAGAAGTATTCGAGAGTTACAGATTACTACAGACTGTTCTGTTTTTGACAGATTCTATTTTCTATGTGTTGTTTGCTTATTTTGATGAATCTATGAGTAGTATCGGAGGGTATGAACCATAGAGAAGTTGGAATACAGTAGATATTACACCAATATGAATTTAGAATGAGTTCATAATAGTACCTAAGTGGTGATTTATTTTCTTATACTAACGGAGCTTACGAGTTTTCTGTTAAGTTTTGTGTTGTGAAGTTTTCAAGTTTTGGATAAAGATTCGATGGACTATGGAATAAGGAGTGGCAAGAGCCTAAGTTTGGGGATTCCCAAGGCACCCCAAGGTAATATTCAAGGATAACCAAGAGCCTAAGCTTGGGGATGCCCCGGATGGCATCCCGTCTTTCGTCTTCATTCATCGTTAACTTTACTTGGAGCTATATTTTTATTCACCACATGATATGTGTTTTGCTTGGAGCATAATTTTATTTTCTTTTGTTTTTCTTGCTGTTTGAATAAAATACCAAGATCTGAAATTCTTAAATGTTAGAGAGTCTTCACATAGTTACGTAATAATTCAACTACTCATTGATCTTCCCTTATATCTTTCGGAGTAGTTTGTCATTTGCTCCAGTGCTTCACTTATATCCTTTTAGAGCACGGCGGTGGTTATATTTTATAGAAATTGTTGATCTCTCATGCTTCACTTATATTATTTTGAGAGTCTTTTAGAACAGCATGGTAATTTGCTTTGGTTATGAATTTAGTCCTAATATGATGGGTATCCAAGAGCGATATAATATAAACTTTCATATAAAGTGCATTGAATACTATGAGAAGTTTGATTCCTTATGATTGTTTTGAGATATGAAGAAGGTGATATTAGAGTTGTGCTATTTGAGTAGTTGTGAATTTGAGAGATACTTGTGTTAAAGTTTGTGATTCCCGTAGCATGCACGTATGGTGAACCGTTATGTGATGAAGTCAGAGCATGATTTAATTTTTGATTGTCTTCCTTATGAGTGGCGGTCGGGGACGAGCGATGGTCTTTTCCTACCAATCTATCCCCCTAGGAGCATGTGCATAGTACTTCGTTTTGATAATTAATAAATTTTTGCAATAAGTATGTGAGTTCTTTATGACTAATGTTGAGTCCATGGATTATACGCACTCTCACCCTTCGACCATTGCTAGCCTCTCTAATACCGCGCACCTTTCGCCGGTATCATATACACACCATATATCTTCCTCAAAATAGCCACCATACCTACCTATTATGGCATTTCCATAGCCATTCTGAGATATATTGCCATGCAACTTTCCAAAGTTTCATTTATTATGACACGCTCCATCATTGTCATATTGCTTTGCATGATCATGTAGTTGACATCGTATTTGTGGCAAAGCCACCATTCATAATTCTTTCATACATGTCGCTCTTGATTCATTGCATATTCCGGTACACCGCCGGAGGCATTCACATAGATTCATATTTTGTCCTAAGTATCGAGTTGTAATTCTTGAGTTGTAAGTAAATAAAAGTGTGATGATCTTCATTATTAGAGCATTGTCCCAGTGAGGAAAGGATGATGGAGATTATGATTCCCCCACAAGTCGGGATGAGTCTCCAGACTTTATGAAAAATAAAAGAGGCCAAAGAAGCCCAAATAAAAAAAGAGGCCAAAGAAGCTCACTAAAAAAAGAAAAAAATGAGAGAAAAAGAGAGAAGGGACAATGTTACTATCCTTTTACCACACTTGTGCTTCAAAGTAGCACCATGATCTTCATGATAGAGAGTCTCCTATGTTGTCACTTTCATATACTAGTGGGTATTTTTCATTATAGAACTTTGCTTGTATATTCCAATGATGGGCCTCCTCAAATTACCCTAGGTCTTTGTGAGCAAGCAAGTTGGATGCACACCCACTTAGTTTCTTTTGATGAGCTTTCATACACTTATAGCTCTAGTGCATCCGCTGCATGGCAATCCCTACTCACTCACATTGATATCTATTGATGGGCATCTCCATAGCCCGTTGATACGCCTAGTTGATGTGAGACTATCTTCTCCCTTTTGTCTTCTCCACAACCATCATTCTATTCCACCTATAGTGATATGTCCATGGCTCACGCTCATGTATTGCGTGAAGATTGAAAAATTTTGAGAACATCAAAAGTATGAAACAATTGTTTGGCTTGTCATCGGGGTTGTGCATGATTTAAATATTTTGTGTGATGAAGATAGAGCATAGCCAAACTATATAATTTTGTAGGGATAGCTTGCTTTGGCCATGTTATTTTGAGAAAACATGATTGCTTTGTTAGTATGCTTGAAGTATTATTGTTTTCATGTCAATATTAAACTTTTGTATTGAATCTTATGGATCTGAATATTCTTGCCACAATAAAGAAGATTACATTGATAAATATGTTAGGTAGCATTCCACATCAAAAATCCTGTTTTTATCATTTACCTACTCGAGGACGAGCAAGAATTAAGCTTGGGGATGCTTGATACGTCTCAAATGTATAATTTTAGATTGTTACATGCTATTATATTATCTGTTTTGGATGTTTAATGGGATTTATTATACACTTTTATATTATTTTTGGGACTAACCTATTAACCGGAGGCCCAGTCCAAATTGTTTTTTGCCTATTTCAGTGTTTCGCAGAAAAGGAATATCAAACGGAGTCCAAACGGAATGAAACCTTCGGGAGAGTGATTTTTGGAACAAATGTGATCTAGAGGACTTGGAGTGGACGTCAAGAAAGAAGCGAGGAGGCCACGAGGCAGGGAGGCGCGCCTGCCCTCTAGGCATGCCCCCACCCTCGTGGGCCCCTCGCAGCTCCACCGACCTACTTCTTCCTCCTATATATACCCATATACTCCAAAAACATCCGAGGATACCATAGATCAGGAGTTCTGCCGCCACAAGCCTCTATAGCCACCAAAAACCAATCGGGACCCTGTTTCGGCACCCTGCCGGAGGGGGGATCCCTCACCAGTGGCCATCTTCATCATCCCGGCGCTCTCCGTGACGAGGAGGGAGTAGTTCACCCTCGGGGCTGAGGGTATGTACCAGTAGCTATGTGTTTGATCTTTCTCTCTCTCTCTCTCTCGTGTTCTTGATTTGGCACAATCTTGATGTATCGCGAGCTTTGCTATTACAGTTGGATCTTATGATGTTTCTCCCCCTCTACTCTCTTGTAATGGATTGAGTTTTCCCTTTGAAGTTATCTTATCGGATTGAGTCTTTAAGGATTTGAGAACACTCGATGTATGTCTTGCATGTGCTTATCTATGGTGACAATGGAATATTCATGTGGTCTACTTGATGTATGTTTTGGTGATCAACTTGTGGGTTCAGTGACCTTGTGAACTTATGCATAGGGGTTGGCACACGTTTTCGTCTTGACTCTTCGGTAGAAACTTTGGGGCACTCTTTGAAATACTTTGTGTTGGTTGAATAGATGAATCTGAGATTATGTGATGCATATCGTATAATCATGCCCATGGATACTTGAGGTGACATTGGAGTATCTAGGTGACATTAGGGTTTTGGTTGATTTGTGTCTTAAGGTGTTATTTTAGTACGAATTCTATGATAGAACGAACGGTAAGAATAGCTTTGTGTTATTTTACTACGAACTCTTGAATAGATCGATCAGAAAGGATAACTTTGAGGTGGTTTCGTACCCTACAATAATATCTTCGTTTATTCTCCACTATTAGTGACTTTGGAGTGACTCTTTGTTGCATGTTAAGGGATTGTTATATGATCCAATTATGTTATTATTGTTGAGAGAACTTGCACTAGTGAAAGTGTGAACCCTAGGCCTTGTTTCCTAGCATTGCAATACCGTTTACGCTTACTTTTATCATTAGTTACCTTGCTGTTTTTATACTTTCAGATTACAAAAACCTATATCTACCATCCATATTGCACTTGTATCAGCATCTCTTCGCCAAACTAGTGCACCTATACAATTTACCATTGTATTGGGTGTGTTGGGGACACAAGAGACTCTTTGTTATTTGGTTGCAGGGTTGTTTGAGAGAGACCATCTTCATCCTACGCCTCCCACGGATTGATAAACCTTAGGTCATCCACTTGAGGGAAATTTGCTACTGTCCTACAAACCTCTGCACTTGGAGGCCCAACAACGTCTACAAGAAGAAGGTTGTGTAGTAGACATCAGTAGCATTATAAGATGATCCCTTCACTAAATTTCAGTATAAAAGTGTTCTCCTCGAGTATGCACCATTGCTAAAGTTCTTCGTTACGAAGCACCTCATGATGATCGGGTGTGATAGACTCTACGTTCACATACAATGGGTGTAAGACAGTTTTCCACATGCAGAATACTTGGGTTAAACTTGACGAGTCTAGCATGTACAGACATGGTGTCGGAACACTGGAGACCGAAAGGTCGAACATGAGTCATATAGTAGATATGGTCACTATAGAGATGATCACCATTGATGACTACCCCATCTCACGTGATGATCGGGCATGGGTTAGTTCATTTGGATCACGTGTCACTTAGGTAACTTGAGGGATGTTAATTTAAGTGGGAGTTGATTAGTAATTTGACTAATTGAACTTAAATTTATCATGAACTTAGTTCTAATATTTTTTGCATATCTATGTTGTAGATCAATAGCTCGCAATATAGCTCCCCTAATTTTTGATATGTTCCTAGAGAAAACTAAGTTGAAAGTTGATAATAGCAAATGATGTGGACTGGGTCCATGATCTGAGGATATCCTCATTGTTGCACATAAGAATTATGTCCTTGATGCACCGCTAGGTGACAGACCTATTGCAGGAGCAGATGCAGATGTTATGAATGTTCGGCAAGCTCGATATGATGACTACTTAATAGTTTAGTGCGCCATTCTTTACGGTTTAGAACTAGGACTTCAAAAAATGTTTTGAACTCCATGGAGCATATGAGATGTTCCAAGAGCTAAAATTGGTATTTCAGACTCATGCCCGTGTCGAAAGGTATGAGACCTCTGACAAGTACTTTGCCTACAAGATGGAGGAGAATAGCTCAGCCAGTGAGCATGTGCTCAGAATGTCTGAGTACTACAATCGCTTGAATCAAGTGGGAGTTAATCTTCCAGATAAGACAGTGATTGACAGAGTTCTCTAGTCACTATCACCAAGCTACTAGAACTTCGTGATGAACTATAATACGCAAGGGATAACAAAAAAATCTCGAGCTCTTCACAATGTTGAAATCAGTGGAGGTAGAAATCAAAGAAAGAGCATCAAAGTGTTGATGGTTAATAAGACCACTAGTTTCAAGAAAAAGGGCAAGGGAAAGAAAAGGGCACATTAAGAAGAATGGCAAGCAAGTTGTCGCTCCCATGAAGAAGCCCAAAGCTAGACCCAATCCTGAAACTGAGTGCTTCTATTGCAAAGGAAATGGTCACTGGAAGTGGAACTGCCCAAAATAATTGGCGGATAAGAAGGATGGAAAAGTGAACAAAGGTATATTTGATATACATGTTATTGATGTGTACCTTACTAGTGTTCATAGTAACCCCTGGGTATTTGATACCGATTCAGTTGCTAATATTAGTAACTCGAAACATGAGTTACTGAATAAATAGAGACTAGTTAAGGGCAAGGTGATGATGTGTTTTGTAAGTGATTCCAAGGTTGATATGATCACCATCGCACCTTCGGGATTAGTGTTGAACCTAAATAAATGTTATTTGGTGTTTGCATTGAGCATGAATATGATTAGATCATGTTTATCGCAATACGGTTATTCATTTAAGTCAGAGAATAATTGTTGTACTATTTACATGAATAAAACCTTATATGGTCGTACACCAAATGTGAATGGTTTATTGAATCTCGATCGTAGTGATACACATATTCATAATATTGATGCCAAAAGATGCAAAGTTGATAATGATGGTGCAACATACTTGTGCCATTGTCGTTTAGGTCATAATGATGTAAAGCGCATGAATAAACTCCATGATGGACTTTTGAAATCACTTGATTATGAATCATTTTATACTTGTGAACCATGTCTCGTGGGCAAGATGACTAAAACTCCGTTCTTCAGAACAATGGAGCGAGCTAATAACTTTATTGGAAATAATACATATCGATGTATGCAGTCCGATGAGTGTTGAAGCACGCGGCGGGTATCGTTATTTTCTGACCTTCACAGATGATTTGAGTAGGTATGGGTATATCTACTCAATGAAACACAAGACTGAAACATTTGAAATGTTCAAAGAATTTCAAAGTGAAGTGGAGAATCATCGTAACAAGAAAATAAAGTTTCTACGATCTGATCGCGAAGGCGAATATTTGAGGTACAAGTTTGGCCTTCATTTAAAACAATGTGGAATTGTTTCACAACTCACGCCACCTGGAAAACCACAACGTAATGGTGTGTCCAAACGTTGTAACCGTACTTTATTAGATATGGTGCGTTCTATGATGTCTCTTATCGATATACCACTATAATTTTGGGGTTATGCATTAGAGACAGCTGCATTCATGTTAAATAGGGCATCATCTAAATCTATTAAGACGACACCATATGAACCGTGGTTTTGCAAGAAACCTAAGTTGTCGTTTCTTAAAGTTAAGGGATGCGATGCTTATGTCTGCTTCAGCCTGATAAGCTTGAACCTAAATCAGAGAAGTACGTCTTCATAAGATACCCTAAAGAGATTATTGGGTACACCTTCTACCACAGATACAAAGGCAAGACCTTTGTTGCTAAGAATGGGTCCTTTCTAGAGAAGGAGTTTCTCTCGAAAGAAGTGAGTGGGAGGAAAGTAGAACTTGATGAGGTAATTGTACCTTCTCTCGAATTGGAAAGTAGCACATCACAAAAAATCATTCTCATGATGCCTACACCAATGCGAGAGGACGCTAATGATGATGATCATGAAACTTCAGATCAAGTTACTACAGAACTTCGTAGGTCGACCAGAGCACGATCCTCACCAGAGTGGTACGGTAATCATGTCCTGGAAGTTATGTTATTAGACCATGGTGAACCTATGAACTATGAAGAATCTATGATGAGCCCAGATTCCGGTAAATGGCTTGAGGCCATGAAATCTGAGATAGGATCCATGTATGAGAACAAAGTGTGGACTTTGGTAGATTTTCCCGATGATTGGCATGCCATAGAAAATAAATGGATCTTCAAGAACAGGACTGACACTGATGGTAATGTTACTGTCTACAAAGCTCGACTTGTCGTGAAAGGTTTTCAACAAGTTCAAGGAGTTGACTACGATGAGACTTTCTCACCTGTAGCGATTCTTAAGACTGTCCGAATCATGTTAGCAATTGTCGCATTTTATGATCATGAAATCTGGCAAATGGATGTCAAAACTACATTCCTTAATGGATTTCTTAAAGAAGAGTTGTATATGATGCAACCGGAAGGTTTTTTCGATCCTAAAGGTGCTAACAAAGTGTGCAAGCTCCAAGGATCCACCTATGGACTAGTGCAAGCATCTCGGAGTTGGAATATACGCTTTGATGAGGTGATCAAAGCATATGGTTTTATACACACTTACGCTGAAGCATGTATTTACAAGAAAGTAAGTGGGAGCTCTGTATCATTTCTGATATTATATGTGGATGACATATTATTGATTGGAAATGATATAGAATTTATAGATAGCATAAAAGGATACTTGAATAAGAATTTTTTTCAATGAAAGACCTCGGTGAAGCTGCTTACATAGCATCAAGATCTACAGGGATAGATCGAGACACTTAATAGGACTTTCACAAAGCACATACTTTGACAAAGTTTTGAAGAAGTTGAAAACGGTTCAGTCAAAGAAAGAGTTATTGCATGTGTTAAAGGGTGCAAAGTTGAGTAAGACTCAAAACCCGACCACGGCAGAAGATAGAGAGAGAATGAAAGTTATTCCCTATGCCTTAGCCATAAGTTATATAAAGTATGCCCTAC
Source organism: Triticum aestivum (assembly GCF_018294505.1). Taxonomy (NCBI): domain Eukaryota; kingdom Viridiplantae; phylum Streptophyta; class Magnoliopsida; order Poales; family Poaceae; genus Triticum; species Triticum aestivum. The sequence goes on from NC_057813.1 coordinate 510,869,753, forward strand.
TATGTACCAGATCTGGTGTGTCCCTGATACGTCTCCAATGTATCTATAATTTTTGATTGTTCTATGCTATTATATTATCTGTTTTGGATGTTTAATGGGCTTTAATATGCTCTTCTATATTATTTTTGGGACTAACCTATTAACTGAGGGCCCAGTGCCAGTTTCTGTTTTTTTGTCTATTTTAGAGTTTTGCAGAAAAGGAATACCAAACGGGGTCCAAACGGAATGAAACCTTCACGATGATCTTTCTTGGACCGAAAGCAAACCAGAACACTTGGAGATGAAGTCGGAGACGCAATGAGTCGTCCATGAGGCAGGAGGGTGCACCCAGGGGGTAGGTGCGCCCCCACCCTCGTGGGCCCCTAATAGCTCCACCGACCTAGTTCTTTCGCCTATATATACTCTTTACCCTAAAAACATCAGGGGGAGCCACGAAACCACTTCTCCACCACTGCGACCTTCTGAGCCTGTGAGATCCCATCTTGGGGCCTTTTCTGGCGATCTGCCAGAGGGGGATTCGATCATGGAGGGCTTCTACGTCAACACCATTACCTCTCCGATGAAGCGTGAGTAGTTTACCACAGACCTTCAGGTCCATAGTTATTAGCTAAATGGCTTCTTCTCTCTCTTTGATTCTCAATACAAAGTTCCCCTCGATGTTCTTGGAGATCTATTTGATGTAATATTATTTTGTGGTGTGTTTGCCGAGATCCGATGAATTGTGGATTTATGATTAATATTATCTATGAATATTATTTGGTTCTTATTTGAATTCTTATATGCATGATTTGATATCTTTCCAAGTCTCTTCGAATTATCGGTTTAGTTTGGCCTACTAGATTGATCTTTCTTGCCATGGGAGAAGTGCTTAGCTTTGGGTTCAATCTTGCGGTGTCCTTTCCGAGTGACAGTAGGGGAAGTAAGGCACGTATTGTATTGTTGCCATCGAGGATAAAAAGATGGGGTTTTCATCATATTGCTTGAGTTAATTCCTCTACATCATGTCATCTTGCTTAATGCGTTACTCCGTTCTTATGAACTTAATACTCTAGATGCATGCTGGATAGCAGTCGATGTGTGGAGTAATAGTAGTAGATGCACGCAGGAGTCGGTCTACTTGACACGAACGTTATGCCTATGTTCATGATCATTGCCTTAGATGTCATCATAATTATGCGCTTTTCTATCAATTGCTCGACAGTAATTTGTTCACCGACCATAATACATGCTATCTCAAGAGAAGCCACTAGTGAAACCTATGGCCTCCAGGTCTCTTTTCCATATTATTGAAACGCGTTTACATCTTACTAGTTTCCGATCTATTATTTTACAATCTTTACTTTCCAATCTATATATCAAAAATACCAAAAATATTACTTTATTATCCCTATCAGATCTCACTTTTGCGAGTGACCGTGAAGGGATTGACAACCCCTTTATCGCGTTGGTTGCAAGTTCTTGATTGTTTGTGCAAGTATTCAGTGACTTGTGCGTCGTCTCCTACTGGATTGATACATTGGTTCTCAAAACTAAGGGAAATACTTACGCTACTTTGCTGCATCACCCTTTCCTCTTCAAGGGAAAACCAACGCAAGCTCAAGAGGTAGCAAGAAGGATTTCTGGCGCCATTGCCGGGGAGATCTTCGTCAAGTCAAGCCATACCAAGTACCTATCATAAACTCTTCTCCCTTGCATTACATTATTTGCCATTCGCCTCTCTTTTTCCTCTCCCCCACTTCTAAAATGATTTTCGAAAACCTTTGCCTTTTCCTCGCCCCTCTTCCGTTCGATCTTTTGTTTGCTTGTGTTACCATGCGCCTTCTTTTTGCTTGCATCTTCATTTGCTAAAAGTTTATGGATCCTCATCCACTTTCTAATCTTTTTAAGAGATCCAATTATGATGAACCAATTGCTAGTGAGATTTTTGCACTAGATTATCTTTATAAAGTTTTGCTTGAAATTTGTGAATCTGAAAATTGTGATGAAGAGATTCATGATAGCTCCTTGAATAAAAAGCATGATTGCAATGATTTTACTATAAATTCTATTGATGTCAATTATGCTAAAAATATGCAAAACCCTAAGCTTGGGGATGCTAGTTTTGCTATGTCTACTATGTGTTGCAATGATCATGATTGGGGTGATTCTTCTTATGATCTTGAAAGTTTATTTAAGCCCCATGATGAATATGGGATTGATAATAGTGTTTGCAATAATATTGAAAGTGGGTTTGGAAGAGTGTCAACTTTAGATCCCACATATTTGGAGAATGTTCAATCTTATTAAATTTTTATAAAAGTGGGTTTGGAGAGGTCATGACTTTAGTTAATGTTAATCCCACTATTTTGGAAGAGTGTCAACTTCGCATGCATGTGGATCGTGTTGAGAATATGTTATGTGACAGCTATATTGTTGAATTTGGTTATGATCCTACATTTAAATATTATGAGAGAGGAAAATATGGTTGTATAAATTCTCATGTTACTAAATTTCCTCTCGTTATGTTGAGATTGCTAGTGTTTCTTTGTTCTTCCTTGCATATGCTAGATCTTGCTTGTCTTGCTAATTTGTTTTCCTATAAAAATTCCTATGCATAGGAAGTATGTTAAACTTAGATGTGTTTTTCACATGCTATATGATGCTCCATTTGTGCTTCAATTCTTGTCTTTCATGTGAGCATCATCAAAATTATCAATGCCTAGCTAGGGGCATTAAACGATAGCGCTTGTTGGGAGGCAACCCAATTTTATTTTTGTTCTTTGATTCTTGATCCTCTTTAGTAATAAATAATTCATATAGCTTATATTTAGATGTGGTTTTATGTTTTAATTAGTGTTTGTTACAAGTAGAACCTTTGGGAAGACTTGGGTGAAGTCTTTGCGACCTTGCTGTAAAAAACAGAAACTTTTGCGCTCACAAGAATAGCTGTCATTTTTTTACAGAAGAGTGATTTTAGGTTGATTATTTTTGCATAAGATTAATAGATAAATTCCTCAATTACACCAATTTATTTTAGAATTTTTGGAGTTACAGAAGTATTTGAAAGTTACAGATTGCTATAGACTGTTCTGTTTTTGACAGATTCTGTTTTTCGTGTGTTGTTTGCTTATTTTGATGAATCTATGAGTAGTATCGGAGGATGTGAACCATAGATAAGTTGGAATACAGTAGGTTTAACACAAATATAAATAAATAATTAGTTCATTATAGTACCTTAAAGTGGTGATTTATTTTCTTATACTAACGGAGCTCATGAGATTTTCTGTTGGAGTTTTGTGTTGTGAAGTTTTCAAATTTTGGGTAAAGATTTGATGGATTTTGGAATAAGGAGTGGCAAGAGCCTAAGCTTGGGGATGCCCAAGGCACCCCAATGTAAAATTCAAGGACAACCAAAAGCCTAATCTTGGGGATGCCCCGGAAGGCATCCCCTCTTTCGTCTTCGTCTATCGGTAACTTTACTTGAGGCTATATTTCTATTCACCACATGATATGTGTTTTGCTTGGAGCGTCTTGTATGATTTGAGTCTTTGCTTTTTAGTTTACCACAATCATCCTTGTTGTACAAACCTTTTGGGAGAGACACGCATGAATCATGATTTATTAGAATACTCTATGTGCTTCACTTATATCTTTTGAGCTAGACAATATTTCTCTAGTACTTCACTTATATGTTTTTAGAGCACAGCGGTGGCTTTATTTTATAGAAATCGCTGAACTCTCATGATTCACTTATATTATTTTGAGAGTCTTTTAGAACAGCATGATAATTTGCTTTGGTTATAAAACTAGTCCTAATATGATAGGCATCCAAAATGGATATAATAAAAACTTTCATAAAAAGTGCGTTGAATACTATGAGAAGTTTGATTCTTGATGATTGTTTTGAGATATGAGGATGGTGATATTAGAGTCATGATAGTAGAGTAATTGTGAATTTGATAAATACTTGTGTTGAGGTTTGTGAGTCTCGTAGCATGCACGTATGGTAACCGTTGTGTAACAAATTTGAAGTATGAGGTGTCTCTTTGATTGTCTTCCTTATATGTGGAGGTCGGGATCGTGCGATGGTTAACTCCTACCAACCCTTCCCCTAGGAGCATGCGCGTAGTGCTTGGTTTTGATGACTTGTAGATTTTTGCAATAAGTATGTGAGTTCTTTATGACTAATGTTCACTCCATAGATTATACGCACTCTCACCCTTCCACCTTTGCTAGCCTCTCTTGTGTCGCGCAACTTTCGCCGGCACCATACACCCACCATTTACCTTCCTCAAAACAGCCACCATACCTACCTATTATGGCAATTCCATAGCCATTCCGAGATATATTACCATGCAACTATCCATCGTTCCGTTTACTATGACACGCTTCATCATTGTCATATTGCTTTGCATGACCATGTAGTTGACATCGTATTTGTGGGAAAGCCACTGTTCATAATTCTTTCACATGTCACTCTTGATTCATTGCACATCCCGAAGGCATTCATATAGAGTCATATTTTGTTCTAAGTATCGAGTTGTAATCCTTTAGTTGTAAATAAATAGAAGTGTGATGATCGTCATTATTAGAGCATTGTCCCGTGTGAGGAAATTAAAAAGAGAGGCCAAAGAAGCCAATGAAAAAAAGAGGCAAAAGAAGCCAAACAAAAAAAGAGAAAAAGAGAGAAGGGGCAATGCTACTATAATTTTTCCACACTTGTGCTTCAAACTAGCACCATGATCTTCATGATAGAGAGTCTCTTATTTTGTCACTTTCATATACTAGTGGGAATTTTTCATTATAGAACTTGGCTTGTATATTCCAACGATGGGCTTCCTCAAAATCCCTAGGTCTTTGTGAGCAAGCAAGTTGGATGCACACCCACTTAGTTTCCTTTTGAGATTTCATACATTTATAGCTCTAGTGCATACGTTGCATGGCAATCCCTGTTCACTCACATTGATATCTATTGATGGACATCTCCATAGCCCATTAATATGCCTAGTTGATGTGGGACTATCTCCAACGTATCTATAATTTTTGATTGTTCCATGCTATTATATTATCTGTTTTGGATGTTTAATGGGCTTTAATATGCTCTTTTATATTATTTTGGGACTAACCTATTAACCGAGGGCTTAGTGCCAGTTTCTGTTTTTTTGCCTATTTTAGAGTTTTGTAGAAAAGGAATACCAAACGGAGTCCAAACGGAATGAAACCTTCGTGATGATCTTTCTTGGACTAAAAGCAAACCAGAAGATTTGGAGATGAAGTCAGAGACTCAACGAGGCGTCCACGAGGCAGGAGGGCGCGCCCAGGGGGGTAGGCACACCCTCAACACTCGTGGGCCCCTCATAGCTCCACCGACCTAGTTCTTTCGCCTATATATACTCTTATACCCTAAAAACGTCAGGGGGAGCCACGAAACCACTTCTCCACCACTGCGACCTTCTGAGCCTGTGAGATCCCATCTTGGGGCCTTTTCTGGCGATCTGCCAGAGGGGGATTCGATCATGGAGGGCTTCTACGTCAACACCATTACCTCTCCGATGAAGCGTGAGTAGTTTACCACAGACCTTCAGGTCCATAGTTATTAGCTAGATGGCTTCTTCTCTCTCTTTGATTCTCAATACAAAGTTCCCCTCGATGTTCTTGGAGATCTATTTGATGTAATATTATTTTGTGGTGTGTTTGCCGAGATCCGATGAATTGTGGATTTATGATTAAGATTATCTATGAATATTATTTGGTTCTTCTTTGTATTCTTATATGCATGATTTGATATCTTTCCAAGTCACTTTGAATTATCGGTTTAGTTTGGCCTACTAGATTGATCTTTCTTGCCATGGGAGAAGTGCTGAGCTTGGGGTTCAATCTTGCGATGTCCTTTCCCAGTGACAGTAGGGGCAGCAAGGCACGTATTGTATTGTTTCCATCGAGGATAAAAAGATGGGATTTTCATCATATTGTTTGAGTTAATTCCTCTACATCATGTCATCTTTCTTAATGCGTTACTCCATTCTTATGAACTTAATACTCTATATGCATGCTGGATAGCGGTCGATGTGTGGAGTAATAGTAGTAGATGCACGCAGGAGTCGGTCTACTTGACACGGACGTGATGCCTATGTTCATGATCATTGCCTTAGATGTCATCATAATTATGCGCTTTTCTATCAATTGCTCGGCAGTAATTTGTTCACACACCGTAATACATGCTATCTCGAGAGAAGCCACTAGTGAAACCTATGGCCCACGGGTCTCTTTTCCATATTATTGAATCTCATTTACATCTTACTAGTTTCTGATCTATTATTTTCCAATCTTTACTTTCCAATCTATACATAAAAAATACCAAAAATATTACTTTATTATCTCTATCAGATCTCACTTTTGTGAGTGACCGTGAAGGGATTGACAACCCCTTTATCGCGTTGGTTGCAAGTTCTTGATTGTTTGTGCAGGTATTCGATGACTTGTGCGTTGTCTCCTAGTGGATTGATACCTTGGTTCTCAAAACTGAGGGAAATACTTATGCTACTTTGCTGCATCACCCTTTCCTCTTCAAGAGAAAACCAACGCAAGCTCAAGAGGTAGCAGTCCCTTGCCATGAGTTTGGCAAGGGGGTACAATAGTGATCCAGGAGTGGATCACTGGACATCGGTCATAATTATCCTTAGTTACCTAAGAGGACTAAGGAGATATTTCTCGGTTATGGAGGTAATAAAGAGTTCGTCGTAAAGGGTTACGTCGATGCAAGCTTTAATGCCGATTCGGATGACTCTGAGTCTCAATCTGGATACATATTGAAAGTGGGAGCAATTAGCTAGAGTAGCTCCATACAGAGCTTTGTAGACATAGAATTTTGCAAAATACATACAGATCTGAATGTGACAGACCTGTTGACTAAACCTCTCTCACAAGCAAAACATGATCACACCTTAGTACTATTGGGTGTTAATCACATGGCGATGTGAACTAGATTATTGACTCTAGTAAACTCTTTGGGTGTTAATCACATGGCAATGTGAACTAGATTATTAACTCTAGTAAATTCTTTGGGTGTTAGTCACATGGCGATGTGAACTATGGGTGTTAGTCACATGGCGATGTGAACTATGGGTGTTAGTCACATGGCGATGTGAACTAGATTATTGACTCTAATGCAAGTGCGAAACTGAAGGAAATTTGCCCTAGAGGCAATAATAAAGTTGTTATTTTATATTTCCTTAATCATGAAAAAGGTTTATTATTCGTGCTACAACTGTATTGACCGGACACTTAAATACAGTGGATACATAAACAAATATTGTGTCCCTAGTGAGCCTCTACTAGACTATCTCGTTGATCAAAGATGGTTAAGGTTTCCTAACCATAGACATGTGTTGCCATTTGATAACGGGATCACATCATTAGAAGAATGATGTGATGGACAAGACCCATCCGTTAGCTTAGCATATTGATCATTCAGCTTAGTGTTATTGCTTTCTTCATGTCAAATACATATTCCTTCGACTATGAGATTATGCAACTCCCGGATACCGGAGGAATACCTTTTGTGCTATCAAACGTCACAACGTAACTGGGTGATCATAAAGATGCTCTACAGGTATCTCCGAAGGTGTTTGTTGAGTTTGCATATATCGAGATTAGGATTTATCACTTCGACTATCGGAGAGGTATCTTTGGGCCCTCTCGGTAATACACATCATAAGAAGCCTTGCAAGCAAATGACTAGTGAGTTAGTTATGAGATGTTGTATTACAGAACGAGTAAAGAGACTTGAAGGTAACGAGATTGAACTAGGTATAGAGATACCGACGATCGAATCTCGGGCAAGTAACATACCGATGGACAAAGGGAATTACGTATGCTGTCATAACAGTTTGACCGATAAAGATCTTCGTAGAATATGTAGGAGCCAATATGGGAATCCAGGTTCCGCTATTGTTTATTGACCGGAGAGGTGTCTCGGTCATGTCTACATAGTTCTCGAACCCGTAGGGTCCGCACGCTTAATGTTCGATGACGATATAGTATTATATGAGTTATGTTATTTGGTGACCGAATGTTGTTAGGACTCCCGGATGAGATCACGAACATGACGAGGAGTCTTGAAATGGTCGAGGGGTAAAGATTGATATATAGAACGATGGTATTTGGACTCCTGAAGTGTTTCGGGTGATACCGGGTACTTATCGGGTCACCGGAAGGGGTTCCGGGCAGCCCCGGTAGGTTATTGGGCCTTATGGGCCAAAAGGGAAGGAGCACACCAGCCCACAAGGGGTTGGTGCACCCCTCTACCCCCTGCCCACGCACCAAAGGAGGGAGGGAAGGAAAGGGGAGGCGCCCTAAGGCAGTCATCTCCCTTTCCTTTCCCCCTCATGTTCAAATAAGGAAAGGGGGGCTAGGCAGGTGCCCTATGGCAGCCGTCGGCCACTTGTGGCGCCCTAGGGGCTGCCTCTCCACCCCCCCCCCCCCACATATATATATATATATGAGGGAGGGGCACCACACAACCCACAACATTGTCTTAGCCGTGTGCGGCGCCCCCCTCCACGGTTTACATCACCGGTCATATTTTCATAGTGCTTAGGCGAAGCCCTGTGGAGATCACTTCACCATCACCGTCACCACGCCGTCATGCTGTCGGAACTCATCCCCTACCTCACCATCTTGCTGGATCAAGAAGGCGCGGATGTCACCGAGCTAAACGTGTGCTGAACACGAAAGTGTCGTGCGTTCGGTACTCGCTCGGTTGGATCGCGAAGAAAGTTCGACTACATCAACCGCATTGTGAAACGCTTCCGTTTACGGTCTATGAGGGTACATAGACACACTTTTCCCCATCGTTGCTATGCATCTCCATGAATATATCATTGCGTGTGCGTAGAATTTTTTTTGTTTTCCATGCAACGTTCCCTAACATCATCAACATTTGTTATAAGAGGTTTCACGGACCCGCCAAGTCTGGAAGCAATTGCATGTCGTGAGGCTTTGTCTTGGCTGAACATCTGGGTCTCCAAAATTTATTGCATTAGACTGCTCGACGATGGTGAAGCATATCAATGAAGCAGTAGGAGGAAATTATGGAGTAGTAATAAAAAATAGGTTTTGGAAGAGTCCGTTTTAAATCTAGGAATTCAAACTATAAGGCTCATAATCTAGCTAGGCATGCACTTTTATTAGATCGGGGACGCCATGTTTGGACGGGGTAGCCTCATGATTCCAGTGTAATACTTGTAACCATTTCACTTGATGAATAGAGGCTAGTAGATTTCTAAAAAAAACTAGAGCCCTGAAGCGCCAAATAGAAAATGCTTCGCTTCTAAGGAGGTATCCCGTCGGCTCGCCTGAAGCGACATGGTAACCGGCCGCCCAGTAGCGATGTTCTTGATTATTATTTTCCTTTGTCGCTTCGTTAGTTCGTTTCATTCATTTGATTTCGCTTTTTATTTTTCTTAGTTTTTAAAAATGATATCTAAAATACATATATTTCAATAAAATATACATAAGTTTGTAAAAGTTTGGTGCAATGTTAAATATGTGGGGGCAACTTTAAACAAATGTTGAATGCATTTGCAAAAAAAATGTATCAACACGTATTCGAAAAAATATATTTGGAAAACAATGTCCAGAAAAAGTGTTTCAAAAAATCTTAATTGTGTATTTAAAAAATGTTCAACATATATAAAATATTTCTGTAAAATTTAAACGAAAAATTGTACAATGTGTACGAGACAAAGTAGACAGCAAACATGTATTTGAAAAAAATGTATTTTGTTAATGTGTATAAAAACATGTTCTTGATGTATACAAAAAATTTAGACATGAACAAGAACATGTATAAAAATAATGTTTCATATGTACAAGATAAATGTACAAGGTTTATGAAAAAAGTAGACATGAGAACATATATTATAAAACTATGTTAGTCATATATTGAAATCTGTTAAAGATGCATAAAAAATATCTTTGATGTATACAAAAAATGTACATTGTATGTGAAAAAAGTAGACATGTGTTAAAAAATCATAGGACAAAATGAAAACAAAAAGGGAAAGAAAATACAAAAATTGGTGAATGCCATGAAAAAAACAGAGAAAACTAAAGAAAAAAGGACAGGAAAAAGAAAATCCACAGAAAAACTGAATAAAACCAACAAAAGTCCAGAAAGAAAGAAATAACAAAAGAGAAACCGAAAAAAGAAGAAAGAAACCCAAAGAAAACAGAAATCAACCAACACAAAAAAAAAGTGAAGGAACAAGAAAAAGGGGCCGGCCTAGTACTACAGCGCGCACGGAAAAGCTTGACACGAGAGGTGAATACATCTTGCTATAAGCGAAATATAGCGCACACACATATTACACCCACCACTTGGGGATGAGCTTGAGAGATCCTTTTCTGTCACCCGCAAAAAAGAAAAGAAAAAGAGAGAGATCCTTTTCTGTGCTAGGCAAGGAACCAGCGCTCAAGCGCTCCGCTGCGTCTTCCGGCCCAACAACGAGGTGGGCAGCTCACTCGAGCCGCACCAATTTGTCCTAGTTCTTGGTCGGTCAGATCATGATTGACCGTTGACTTTTTGGAAAATGCAAACACTAAAAAAACAGAAATTCAAACAAAATCACAATTTCGAAATGGTTTGTGAATTTCAAAAAAATCATGGGTTCAAATAAGTTTGTTGATTTGAAGAAAGTTTGCAAAGTCAAAAAATCATGAGTTAAAAAAAGGTCACTGTATTTGAAAAAAAATCACGCATTCAGAAAATATTCGTGATTTGAAAAAAGGTCACGGACTAAACAAAGTTCACAGGATATGAAAAAAGTTAACGAATTTTAAAAAAAGTTCAAGTAGTTGAAAAAAGTTTGTGCATTTGAAAATTTTCATACATTTGAGAAATAGTTCATGAAACAAAGAAAAAACAAAAAGCAAAAAAATTATATAGAAAGACAAAAAAACGGTCGGAATCGTTGTTACATTGACTGGCTCATGTACTTGTGATGCGTGCATTTCTGAATGAGCAAAAGATTGCTTTCGAGTAGTAAAAAAACTAATGGATCAGGCCCAAGATGGAGGGGGCGTGTGCGCCATTTTGTGGAAATGCTTATAACTGGGTGGTGTGTGTGATAAGCTGGTGCATCCTATTTGGCGCTTAAGCTCCCGTTCACAAACGGGCACCAGAAGGGTGGGACTAGTTGGGCTCGGTCCATCTTGCCCTTTCTTTCTATTGTATAAACCAAAAAAAAAAATGAACGTGCGAGCGTACTACCGATGATATTCGAACCAATGACCTACCGATCGTTCGTTCACTGCATTAACCACCTCAACGGCCTCACCTCATGTTCTCAATTATATCTTCTTCACTCTTTCCTTCGTATCTCATTTTCTTTTTGTACGGTTTTTTATTCCTTTTCTTTTTTTTCTTTTGCTAAATTGAACATATTTATTTCAAAACTTATGAAGCTTTTTTCAAAATCAATGAACTTTTTTTTCAAAATCAATGATTTTTTTTCAAATTTGATGAACTTTTTCCAATTTAGCGAAAAAAATTCAAAATCGATGCACTTTTTGAAAATTTGATGAACTTTTTTTTAGTTTTGTTAACTTTTTCAAAATTGGTAAACTTTTTCCAGTTTTCTGATTTTTTTACAAAATTGGTAATATTTTTTCAAATTGGTGAACTTTTTCAAAATTTAATGAACATTTTTTATTTTTTATTGAACTATTTTTTAAAATGATGAAATTTTACAAAATCCTTGGTCTTTTCTTGAATAGGGCAACATTTTTTCTTTGCATGTTCATGAACATTTTCTGGAATCTATGAAGTTTCAATTTTTCTTAAAGAAAATCATGTATGAGCGGCTATGATAGTTTTTAAAGCGTTAGCGCTACATTCTGTCCCTTCCAATGACACGCCCTAGTCGTTAGTCATACACTTGCAGGTAGTGTAGAGCACGAGTTCGGGTCGTTGATTTTCCTAATTGGCGCCGAAGCTCCCTAACAAGCTGGTGTGCTTGGCCCCCCTTAGGCATAATCAAGTTATGGGCAATGATAGGCGCTGGTTGCGCGGCCCAAAATTCGGCTGGTCGCCGCGCAACCCTTGGATATGTCCTTCCCGAGCCGTTAGATGAGCCGCACCTTCGTCCTCATTTCATATTGCACTTGCACGAAAAAACAATTGCATCAACACACATGACGGGGCGTGGGGTGGGAGGAGACCAACAACGAGCGCAGCAGGCCGCCATGGACGCACACCGACCGACCTTGGAGGACCGTTGGCTCGCCCCCTCGTCGCTGCCCTCACGATGCTCGCTTGTTGCTTGCGGCACGGGCATTGTCCCCGATTCCAGCATGGCACGCTGCCCTGGATATAGTGTTCGCCGTTGTTTTCACAAAACACACAAAGACAATGATCCCAGCAACCACCCTAAGACGACAGTTTCCAACTCCACCACCTCCGATGCTCCCGCGGTGGTTCCAAGCAAAAAACATGATGCCCCTATTGCAACTTTTCGACGACCGGTTACAACTTTTCGACAAACGGTTGTAGGATCTGCCGATCGCCTGGACCTCACCTTCGGCCCCATTGCAGTTTTTCGATGGGTGGTTCCAATAACTCTGATTGCGTTGTGTGGCCGTCCAACGTTGGTGTTGGTTCCAAAAAATCGATACTCGATGTAGCAAATTATGTCGTTGGATGCACCTCTACTGGACCTGATGGTCCTAGCCAATAGCTGGTTCCAGCAAACAATGAAGCCGAATGTAGCAAAAGTCGATGCCGGATGTAGCAAAAATACCGGGTGCATTTGAGGCGTTGTCTCTTGCAAAAACGCCTTCCCGCCGGTAGCAGCAAAAGAAAGCCTCGCTGTTGTCATCGTTGACTTGGGGGTTGCAACTTTTCTGCATCACGGTTCCAACACCGCCACTTGTTGGTTGTAGCTTTTTTGCATCTCCTCACAGACGGAGTAGAGCACCGTTGCAGCACCTCGCGGTTACGGATCCAGCTTTTCCTGCGGCCAGTTCCAACAAATTTCACCATGGTTGAAGCTTTTCAGCAGCTCCCTCGTGCTGGTCGGTCGAGCACCGTTGCAGCATTCCACGGCTCTGGCTCTTGCTTGCTCGCATCGGGTTCCAGGAATTTCCTACCACGATTCCAGCTATGATGTGGGTCAATTTTAGCGCGCGATCAGCGGGTCTTTAGCATCCCGATGCGTTCGTCCAATTGTGGTGGTTATGAGTTGTAGCATGGTGCCTTGCCGGTTCCAACGCGCCGCTTACTCGACCTCAAAGCTTGCAGTATGGCAAGAACTTTTCTCAAGTCCGAGCACGCCGTCACCGGCGAGGGCTTGTGGTGGTTCCGCTACCACCTAGGCTGGAGGTCACGGCATCCACCCTCAACCCCTGCGTTGCGGTGCATGTACGCTCTCGCCTGTTTACCTCACCACCGACCCTCGCAACAAAAGGGGCTTGTGGAGGAGTAGAGCCCCGTTGCGATTGGAGGTAGAAGGAAAGGGGAAAAGAGATTCCAGGAAAGGATAAGGGAGAAAAGAGAGCGGTTGCGCAAGACCCACCGCGTACACGCGCCGCGTGCGGGATAATCGTGGCGCGCAAGCCAGCGGAAAGTTTGGTCGGCTGGCCGGCTACAAACGTTTCCCTAAAGTTATGTCTTTGCGAATTTCATGCCTTCAGGGGCTTGTGGAGGAGTAGAGCTCCGTTGCGATAGGAGGTAGAAGGAAAGGGGAAAAGAGATTCCAGGAAAGGATAAGGGAGAAAAGAGGGCGGTCGCTCAAGACCCACCGTGTACACGCGCAGTGTGCGTGCGAGATAATCGTGGCGAGCGAGCCGGCGGAAAGTTCGGCCAGATGGCCAGCTACAAACGTTTCCCTAAAGTTATGTCTTTGTGAATTTCATCCTTCACCCGCCAACGAAGGGACCTCCTATATGCCACTCATTACGGCAAGTGGCTACATGGCACACACACAGGGGGAGACCAACTAGGCTGGCTCATTCAACCACAATGTATGGCGTAAAAACAACCAAAACTTGTGCACTGCACGCACGCTCTCGCCTGTTTGCGTCACCACCGGTGGTCACCGCCGACACTCGCAACAAAAGGGGCTTGTGGAGTAGGGCTCCGTTGCGATTGGAGGTAGAAGGAAAGGGGAAAAGAGATTCTAGGAAAGGATAAGGGAGAAAAGAGGGCGGTCGCACAAGACCTACCGCGTACACGCGTCGCGTGCGTCTGGGATAATCGTGGCGCGCGAGCCAACGCGGCACGCGAGCCGGCGGAAGGTTCGGCCGGTTGGCCGGCTACAAACGTTTCCCTAAAGTTATGCCTTTGCGATTTTCATGCCTTCACCCGCTCACGAAGGGACCTCCTATATGCCGCTCATTACGACAAGTGGCGACATGACACACAAAGAGGGAGCCCGACTAGGCTCGCCCATTTAACCGCTACGTATGACGTAAAAAATACCAAAACTTGTGCTTTTGAAAGGAATTGAACATGCGCCCTCCGGATTCCTGCATGTGTGATGCTATCACTAGAAACAACGAGCATTAGCGACTAATTTGCAGCACAGTACTTTAAGAATAATCGGAGCGGTAGGTCCAATTTTTTCAAAATTGTGAATAATTTTTAAAACATGAAGAATTTTTTAAAACTGTGAACAAGTTTTGAAATTGCAAAATTTTTGGAAAGCAAAAATATTTTTTGAAATTGTGGACAAAATTTGAAAACATATTTTTTATAAAGTTCTGAAAAATATTTGAAAACTAATAAAAATTTACCAAAACATTTTCAGAATTAGTGAACATTTTTTGGAATTTGTGAATAATTGTTCTGAATATGGATTCGTGTTTTAACTTTAAAACGTTTTTTAAGAAGTGATTTTTAAATTCTCGTTTTTAAAAAAATTAAGCAATAATGAAAGTTTCAAAAAAACAATTGGAGATAATTTTCGGATATACTTTGAAAGTGAATAATGTTTGGAAAAATAGGATTTCTAATAGTCATGAACATTTGTTTTGGAAATTTATGAACAATGTTTGGAAATTTGTGAAAAATGTTTGAATATTGTGAACAATGTTTGGAATAATAGGATTTCTAGAACACACGCACATTTTTTTGGAAATTCGTGAACAATGTTTGGAAAACACATTTTTAAAGTATGATTTTATTTTAACTTGTGAATACATCTTCATAAAACCTGAAGAATGTTTTAATTTGGGAACATTTACCTGAAGGAAAAAAATGAGGAAAAATTAAAAGTAAATGAAAAGAAACTAAAATAAAAAATAAGACAAAGGAAGAAACAATAAAAAAAGGTAGAGAAAAAAACAAAAAACGATAGAAGTCCGAGCAGAACATTCCAGAAGGTTCCTCTATAAAACCAGCAAAAACCGGAGATGGAACCTTCTCCAAACCGTTAACCCCACCTTTGTGTACGCTACCTAGTTGGGCTAGCCCAGTGGTTCGCTAAGTGTTGTCGATGTGCGTTTGGTTGACGAAGCGACGCAAAAGAGCGTCGTATAGGAAATCCCGCCAACGAAATCCGGCTGCCGACGCATTTGGCCGGCACGGAATCAGGAGCGACGATCGACAGCGGCACGACAAAGACAACCGTTGGCAACACGTGAGCGGGAGAGTGAAAGACAATCATCATCCGCATCCCCGTGCGCCGATCTCGGTACGGTACGGCGGTGTATAAAAGAGAGTTTCTCGATCGTCTACTCCGATGACCCATCTAATAGCAGATCTCTCTCTCTCTCTCTCTCTCTCTCTCTCTCTCTAAAGAAGTGTAATGGCAGATCTTCAATTTGATACAGTGTAGTAGCAGTACGTGGCGCGCAGGACTTGTCCGCGAAATTGGCCACACCCCGGCGCATTGCAAACACGGATGTGGCTAGGGTGCCACCCATGTGCGTTTGTTTTCCCTTCCTTCCCCACGGAATCACAGTATGGAGTACGTCTGGTGGGTGGGTCCAACCAACAGACAGGCCGGGAATGGTGGATCGAGTATCTCAGGATGAGTCACCGGTGCTAGTAATCCGGCTCGATCTGCGGCTACTCTACCTGCCTCAAAACCGTCGGCGTCGGCACCATAGTCTATTTTCCTTTTTTTGTAGAAATAGGCTGCTATATTTGGAAATCACAGGTAGCGTTCGTCGGCGTCTCAACTAGTCTGCGTTCTTTCTTTGTAGTAGACTAATCACAGGTTGCGTTCGTCGTCGTCGCCAATTCTTTGGCGAGGAGGACAAGGGGCTGTTTTTAGGGGTGTGCCTACTGCCTAGACAACACGAATCTTAGCAGCAATCAAGGGCCCGATGATTTATAGCCCTAAAAAGGAAGATCCAATGATTAAGGTGATACGCCGATCGGAGAGAATAAAGTTACCACTATAATCGCAGGGAAAAGGGAGATCCATGGTTTACGGATGAGTTCGCGGATTCTTTGAGTGATCCGAGGGGCACGGTGCATGCATGCTTGTCAGCAAGGTACTACTGGTACACAAAAATGTCATGGAAAATGTAGGATCAGGAGCTCGAAACTAGAGCATACCGTTCCTGGAGAAAAGCAAACCAGGGCGTACAAAGCAAACCAGGGCGTACCATTACTTGCATGTTGTCTCTTAATTAGTACCATGACAGTAAATAACTAACTTGGGCCGTGATGACCATTGGTCAAGGAAAATAACTAATCCCATTTATTTGCAAGCAGTGTACCGGTATCATTAGTCTGTCTGTTCACATTGGGGAGTAACTAATATTATGCATATGGCACTGTTGTATCATACTCTCTCCGTTCCTTTATATATGGTGTATTTATTTTTTTTAATAAAATTTTAGAACGTAAGGTGCATTTCTTATAATTCCTCATAATTTTTTTGTTAGCCCTTAAAAAAAAGGAAAATATCTCTCTCCTGATTGTCTGTATCTCTCCTGTTAGCAAAAGAAGGAAATTATCTCTCCATCGACTGCATGTATCTCTTACTTTCTTGGAGTAACTGATTTACTTGCTGCTAACCAACAAATTTGCCAAGGTTAATTTCGTCCTAACATGCCTATAATTATGTGCCTTGGTCACCGTGCCGAAATAATACACCTTACATAAAGAAAGGGAGGGAGTAATATCTACTAGTGTGTGGTTATGATCCGTAGAAGCATTCAAATGATATGATACGGTACCATGATATGATACTTGTATCATCTCTTTTCTCATTTAATATTTCGTCATGTTAGTAATATGCATAGTTGGCATTGCATGAGACTCTCATAGCTACCATTTCTGATTTCTCCGTTTCACGTGAGTAATGGTTGAAAATCGGGCAAGCGTGAGAGTTTGCATGATAACCTAGCAAGTGTCCCTCATGAGATTCAGGGGCAAACTTGTATTGGAAATGTATGCCATAGATATAACATTTGGACCCAAAAACTCTAAAGTAACTGACTTGGGATTTTTACCAGTGAGTGTTTTCTTAAGCAATTTGTGAAGGTAAATACAGCTAATGACATGACATGTTGTATTTGCCTATTCAGCCCAAAAACACATTGGAGTCTTGTACTTATCGAGCAATGTTCTCATCATTTTGATCAAGATATGATTTCTTGCTTCCAACCACTCAATTTTGTTGAGGAGTATATGCATCAAAGAATTTGCAGATAATTCACTCTTCATCAAGAAAATCTTCGATAGTAATATTCTTGAACTCTATCCCATTGCCACTCCAAATCTTCTTAATCTTCACATAAATTTGATTCCGCGCCTTTCTTGCAAATCTTGAAGATATTCTGAAGAGTCGTAACTCTGAAAAAAATTCAAAAATTTATGGCGGTTCAGAAACTTTGGGGACAAGCTTGCAGTAAAAGGAGAGCTCCAGAAGGTTCGTGGAGCCTGTAGGCACAACTAGGGGCGCCTAGGTACCCTAAGCGTCTCCACGTGTGGGACCTAGACCCCGTGGGTGTCTCCTGGTGCAAATATCTAAAATCTAATTTCTCTGAATTTTTTCTGGGTGTTAAAATAATTATCCCCTAAAATATGAGAACACCAGAAAACATGAAACGACACTGGGCACGTCATTAATATGTTAGTTCGATAAAAATGATAAAATCTATGCACAAAGCATGTATAAATGATAAGGTAATGACATGAACCATATAAAATATAGATACATTGAAAACGTATCATATGGTATTGACATAAGAATGTCATCGAGGCAAAGTGTGTGAAATTCTTTCAACTTATCCAAGAATTCGTCCACTTCATAATTCAATTTCTCATTGCAAAAGCAAAGAAAGAACATAGTCATCAATACCACATCACCATCAATCTTTTGAGCAATTGAAAAACAAACAGGAAATTGAAAGAGCATGTGCCCCCATGTTTGGTTTTGGTAATCGGTGACAATCCCTATGGACTAATGGTTGATTTGACTTATACTTTAAGGTTTGTCCATAGGCTTTGCTTGAAGACCAGATGTTGGTTTCAAGGTTATAAGAAGGTGATTATGTGTTGACCAAGGTGCTATTCAAGTTGGTCATGGAGAGTTGAGCCTATTGCAAGCATGTCTTGAAGAAGAAGATTGTGTGAACATTAATGTTACCTTCAAAGACATCATCTTAACGAAGAGAGTAGGAAATATAAAAGGTTGATCAAGACCAAAGTGCTAAGAGTGGATTCAAGTTGATCAACACAAGAAGCATAAATGTTTACCAAGTGGGGTCATGTGATCATGGTACGGTAAGGACTATTCAATATGCTTTGTGAACTAACCCATGATCTATGTGTTTGGTGTTTCTATGCGGGGTTAGGTATCTTTCAATGGGCTTGCATCAAAAGAAAGATTTCATATAGCCCAAGAGAGAATGGCATCAAGTGGTGATCGTTATCAAGGTTGCGGTGTGCAAGTTCAAGATGAGCATCACGAAGAGATCATATGCTTGAGGCTTTCTAACCATTTGGTGATAATGCTCTTGTGAAAATTTGCCTAAGAATGGCTCTCCCATAGTGGAGTATGGGAGAGCATATTACGAGTCTTGATGGGACACCGTCTTCAGGGAAGATGTACAAGGGGGGAGGTCCAATCTTCACGACGTAGGATCAATAAAGGATGGGGATAACTAGCTCCAGGCAGCCAAAAAAGGGAAAATAAGAGATTATGACCCGACGAGGAGGATGCTCACCGAAGCCTGCAATTTGAACATTCACCGATCCACAACCCGCAATACTACCCCGCACAACCATGTTCAAGTCATGGAGCACGAGATAGGTGCAATCCGCAAGGGAAACCACGAACTCTAACCCACACAACACGAACTAGTCATGGAGCACGAATTAGGAGCAATTTCTCAAGGAATCACGATAATAAGGATAAAAAGAGCTCTCCAATCTCAGAAGGAGTCTATGTCTTTGGTTTTTGATAGAAATGGCAAAAGTGCCCAACGAAGGGAAGAGCTAGCCTATTTATAATCAGGACCACCCACCTGGATAGGTGTGCAATCGAACTAGCTTTGGGAACCAACTTAGATGTGAAAGAGAACCAGCTTTGGTTTGACTAAAAGGCTTCGGGACTTAATGAGGTAGCTTCTAGAATACTCTCGTTGGAGGTGGTTGGCAGTTCTCAACCAAACATTGTTCACTAGAGTCAAACAATGTTTCCTTCAGCAGCAAACTCGAGTTCTGGGAACCTTTTGCAAGTTGGGATATCCAAACTCGTGCAAAACATTGTTTCGTCAGAATCGAAACAATGTTTCTTTAGCGGAAAACTCATTTCTTCATGAACTCCTAACTTTGTTTCTTCACCATAAAACATTGTTTTGCACGGGCTGAAATGCATTTGTCCTTCTTCGATATTGCACCTGAGTTCAGCCAATAAAAAAGGAGATGAAAGTGCAGCCATGTGTTCAAGATTATAGTATAAACTTAAGTTAGCATTCACCTGACAATGTGTTCGTTTGACACAAAATATTATGACTTCTCCTTTGATGACCAAGGATGTATAAATGGTTGTCATGTCCTCATCATCCTCCCCCTCTTGAAAAGGAGTCGTCCTCAACTCTAAGGGTTGAATGGTTTTCATGTCCTCATCATCGTCCCTCCTTTGAAAAGGAGTCGTCCTCGACTCTAAGGGTTGAATGGTTTTCATGTCCTTATCATCCTCCCTCTCTTGAAAAGGAGACATCCTTGACTCTAGCTGGTCATCACACAAAAGAAAATTGTCCAGTACAAAGAAGCAATGCAAAGATTTTATCAAATGTGTAAGTTTAGCTTTCACCTTTGCAAACTTCGAATGCTTTGTTCGACTCAGCAATTCCTTCCAACTAACATTTCCATGGAGTACAAACTTGTAATCAGGGACATCAATGTTCATATCATCCTCCCTCTCTTGAAGAAAAGTCGCCCTCAACTTCCTTTGGTCTACAAAATAATAGCACGAGGACAATACAAAATATCTTGGCAAAGTAAGAGTTGAATATTGATGTGCAAGTTTCTGTTTTGTTGCCTCCTTTATACTCTCTACAATATTAACAAGATGGTGTTGTTGCATTGATGATATACCAAACATCATGTCTCTAATTTCATCGCGTCAATGCTTCAAGAGTTCATAAGTGCATACCTCTAGGTGCTTAAAGATGAATGATCTCTTTTCTCTTACCCCCACCGAGTACTTCCATGCCCCTTTGAAGATCACTTACCCCACACGATGTTTCTTTGATGGTAGTCCATGTGCGCCATAATTGTTGATGGATCTCATCCTCCCATCGTTGTAGCGGGGCAGCTAATAAGCATGATTTTTGCATCTGCACAAACGTCAAATAAAG
This sequence comes from Triticum aestivum, assembly GCF_018294505.1. Taxonomy (NCBI): domain Eukaryota; kingdom Viridiplantae; phylum Streptophyta; class Magnoliopsida; order Poales; family Poaceae; genus Triticum; species Triticum aestivum. Next base: position 510,890,555 of record NC_057813.1, read on the forward strand.
AGAACTCTATGAATGGTTAGTAATTGAATAGTCTTCCCTCCCTTCATTTGGTGGATCACTCAGTTCTTTGATATTGTGTGTAAACACCTCAAGCTCAGATTTGGTGTACTCACACAACTCGCTACTCCTCTCACTTTGATGGTGTGGTATAATATGTTGTGGTTCACCCATTTCTCTAATCTTGTGGTGGATTACCTCACCCTCATATTTGGTGGACTCACACAACTCACTAAACCTCTCTCGCTGAATGTGAGGTATACTTGGGTGGAGATATTCCATCTCTCTAATCCCATGTTGAACAATCTGATCCTCACATTTGGTGGACTCACTCACCACACCTCTCTTATCACTCTCATTATGTGGAATTTTGGGAAGTGAACACTCTTCCTCACATCTGGTGGAGTCACTCATCTCACCTCTCTTATCATTCTCGATATGTGGATTTTTGGAATATGGACACTCTTCCTTACATTTGGTGGAGTCACTCAACTCACTTCTCTTATCATTCCCAATATGTGGATTTTTGGGAAATGGACACTCTTCCCTCACATTTGGTGGAGTCACTCAACTCACCCCTCTTAGCACTCTCAATACATGGAATTTTTGTAAATGGACACTCTTCCTTGCATTTGGTGGAATCACTCAAATCATTTTTCTTATCACTCTCAGGTTGTGGAATTTTGGCTTGTGTACACTCTCTCATATGTGGTGGAGTCCCTCAACTCTCTTTTCTTGTCACTCTCAAGTGGTGGGATTTTGTGATGTGTACACTCTCGCTCATATTTTGTGGAGCCACTCAACCCCCTTTCTTGTCACTCTCAAGTTGTGGGATTTTGTGATATGGATTCTCTCTCACACATGGGTTTGGAAAGATTTTGTTCTCCATAGAAGTCACGGGTGGAGGAGAATAAGTTCCAGATGAAGCCATGCTTCTTCTATCTTGAATATGAATTGTTGGTGTAGACACCATCGAGGATGAAGGGTGTGGTTGCTTCCATAAAGGAGTACTGGCACAGTCTTGGAAATTCTGTGACCGACCATTACACATGTTCTTATTCTCCACTCTCATAACTCGATGTACAACATCAGATATCATAGCAGAAGGAAACACCTCCACAAAATCAGATATCTCAGCATTTAGCCCATGTAAGAATCTCTCCATCTTTGCTTCATCACTCTCTTGGGTTTTTGTCCAGATCAACAACTTCTCCATCTCATGATAGTACTCCTTTACGGTGCGAGAACCTTGGATAAGCCCCTTCAACCTCTTGTACAATTTCTTCTCATAGTATAATAGAACGAATCGATGCCTCATGACTCTTTTCATTGTATCCCAGCTGCAAATATAGTCACCTCCCAAAGCAAGATGATCCTCATGCAACTGCTTCCACCAAGAAAGTGCATAGCCAGAGAACTTATTAAGAGTGAGTTCAACTCTCTTCATTTCAGAAATCCCATGAGTATTGAAGATCTGATCAATCTCTCTTCCCACTCAAAATAAGCATTCAGATCCTCTTCTCTAGTGAATGATGGAATGTGTAACTTCACCCTTGCTTGGTTGTGATGGTCATCTCCCAAATGACCATTATAGGGACTACCATGGTGACCAAAAATAGCACCACGATGAGGCATGGAATATGCATGACTCATCATCCACCATCTTAGGATACTCATTGTTGTGATTTGCGATCTCTTCATAGTACATGTCATCACCACCATGTGCAGCTCGTCGCGTGTGATCTACGGCGAACCCACGGGGACCATGGCATCACCCGCAAGTTTCTCCTCCATGCAACCCACCATCATGGGGTGCAACAAGGTTACCTCGCCTATGTTCAACACCACCAATAGCAGTACCATCAACACGACCACCTGGAGCTCTTCCATGACCATTGGGGCGATCTTTGTTGCCACAAGAACATCAATTGTTGGTGACCAGTGAGGCAGTGGGGCTGTGTTGGTGGTGATCCGCATTGCCTGCAATAGGAAGACGTCCTCCAAACATTCGTTGCAAAGCTGTAGCTATACTTTCTTCAATCACATCACCAAGTGCATCTCGAGTCTTTGGGAACGCTTCTTCCATAATATTTCCTCCATGTGCACTCGAGTTGGAGCCTGCCATGTTATCTCTTGGAAACAAGTGGACAAAAGAAGAATATATATGTGGAAAACACTCAGCTCACCTCTTTCTTACCCAAATTCTAATTATTCCTTGGCGGCTTGAAAGTGCAACTAATCCCTGGGTGGTTTTGGTAATTCTAAACAACATATTGTTCATTGAACTAATGTTATTTCAATATAATCATTTCAGAAAGTTCAATGATTGGCATGGCATGGACTAGAGATGTGGACCCCTCAAAATGCAAAGGACATACATTGGCAACAAGCTAAAGACTCTACATTTTCATTTTAGTGATCCAAGATCACATTGAGTCCATAGAAAGCCAATACTATTAAAAGGGGATGAGGTGTTGCTTAATGGGTTACTTGCTCAAAATGCTTTGTGATATGCTCCAAAAACCCTCAACCACTTTCTCATTTCCACATATGTCCTAAACCTAAAGTCAAATTCGGCCCTACTGATTTGATCTACCCGGCGCCACCGAGTTTCATTTGACATAGCCACTGCCACAAACCCTAGTTACTTCGGTCTCACCGATAGGGATCTCGGTCTCACCAAGATGGGATTGCAAACTCTCTGTTTCCTTTTTGTAACATTTCGGTCTCACTGAAATGAGCAAATCGGTCCCACCGAGTCTGCATTGCAAACTCCCTATTTCCTTTTCGTAACACTTCGACCCCACCGAAGTGAGCGAATCGGTCCCACCAAGTTTGCCTGACCAACCCTCTGTGTACATATTGCTGAAGTCGGTCCCACTGAGTTTTTGCGATCGGTCACACCGAGATTACGTTATGCCCTAACTCTAGCATATCGGTCCCACCGAGATGACTATATCAGTCCCACCGAAAATCCTAATGTTCACATTTTTACCTAAATCGGTCTGACCGAGTTTGCTGATTCGGTCCCACCGAGTTTGGGAATCTATGTGTAACGGTTAGATTTTGTGTGGAGGCTATATATACCCCTCCACCCACTCTTCATTCGTGGAGAGAGCCATCAGAACAAACCTACACTTCCACTACTCATTTTCTGAGAGAGAACCACCTACTCATGTGTTGAGGCCAAGATATTCCAATCCTACCATATGAATCTTGATCTCTAGCCTTCCCCAAGTTGCTTTCCACTCAAACCATCTTTCCATCATAGCCAAATCTGTGTGAGAGAGTTGAGTGTTGGGGAGACTATCATTTGAAGCACAAGAGCAAGGAGTTCATCAACAACACACCATCTATTACCTTTTGGAGAGTGGTGTCTCCTAGATTGGTTAGGTGTCACTTGGGAGCCTCCATCAAGATTGTTGAGTTGAACCAAGGAGATTGTAAGGGCAAGGAGATCGCCTACTTCGTGAAGATCTACCCTAGTGAGGCAAGTCCTTCATGGGCGATGGCCATGATGGGATAGACAAGGTTGCTTCTTCGTGGACCCTTTATGGGTGGAGCCCTCCATGGACTCGCGCAACCGTTACCCTCCGTGGGTTGAAGTCTCCATCAACGTGGATGTACGATAGCACCACCTATCACAACCACGCCAAAAATCTCCATGTCAACATTGCGTTTGCTCCCTCCAAACTCCGCCCATTTACTTTCTTGCAAGTTGCATGATTTACTTTCCGATGCCCATATACTCTTTGCATGTTTGCTTGAATTGTATTGTGATTGCTTGACTTGTGCTAAGTTGCTAAAATCTGCCAAGAACTAAAATTGGGAAAAGGTTAAGTTTTTATTTGGTCAAGTAGTCTAATCACCACCCCCTCTAGACATACTTTCGATCCTACACGGCTGTGCAGTGGTAGAAAATCAGGAGTGGACGGGCGAATGAAAGGAAGGAAGCTAACGGTTTCTAGGTGGATCTAGGTGGGGTAAAATGAGGAGGGCTAGTGCTGAGATCCAATCGATGCAAACCAAATGAACAAGAAAAATTTGTAGATCCTTGCACCACTTTGAGATGCAACACTTGCCACTACAACGTCTGAAATTTCTCACCCAACTGAATATGATTGCACACTTGGTCAACACTTTGTCTTCTCTTTTTTTTCCCTTTTTTGCTCTTTTTTCCTCTCTTTTTTTTGCTTTTTTTGTCTCTCTCTTTTTTGCTTTTTTTGCAGCAACAAGATTCAAAGAAAAACAACAACAACTTTGGATAGAACTTGGTGCAAACACAAAGAGAAAAGAAAACAACTAGATCTCAGCAAACCAAGGCTTGGATTTTTTGTGGCCTTTTGGCTTTGGACTCTAGGACAGGGAAAACCAAACTAAAAATGATAGATCTAGCTACAAGGATACAGATCCTACCGTGTAAACCTTGCTTTGAATACTAGATGATGGGACACCGTCTTCAGGGAAGAGGGTGTACAAGGGGGGAGGTCTGATCTTCACGGCGTAGGATCGATAAAGGATGGGGATAACTAGCTGCAACCAGCCAAAAAACGGAAGATAATAGATTATGACCTGATGAGGAGGATGCTCACCAAAGCCTACAATCCAAACATTCACCGATCCACAACCCGCAATACTACCCCACACAACCATGCTCAAGTCGTGGATCATAGGATAGGTGCAATCCGCAAGGGAAACCATGAACTCTAGCTCACACAACACGATCTAGTTGCGGAGCACGAATTAGGAGCAATTTCTCAAGGAATCACGAGAATAAGGATAACAAGAGCTCTCCAATCTCAGGAGGAGTCTATGTCTTTGGTCTTTGATAGAAATGGCAAAAGTGCCCAACAAAGGGAAGAGCTAGACTATTTATAATCGGGACAACCCCCCTGGATAGGTGTGAAATAAAACTACCTTTGGGGACCAGCTTAGGTGCGAAAGAGAACCAGCTTTGGTTTGACTAAAAGGCTTCAAGACTTAATGAGATAGCTTCTAGAAAACTCTTGTTGGAGGTGGTTGGCGGTTCCCGACCAAACATTGTTCACTGGAGTCGAACAATGTTTCCTTCGGTAGTAAACTCAAGTTCTGGGAACCTTTCGCAAGTTGGGATATCCAAACTCGTACAAAACATTATTTTGTCAGAATAGGAACAATGTTTCTTCAGCAGACAACTCATTTCTTCATGAACTCCTAACTTTGTTTCTTCGCAATAAAACATTGTTTTGCACAGACTGAAATGCGTTTGGCCTTCTTGGATATTGCACCTGAGTTCAACCAATAACAAAGGAGATGAAAGTGCAACCATGTGTTCAAGATTATACTATAAACTTAAGTTAGTGTTCACCTGGCAATGTGTTCGTTTGACACGAAATATTATGACTTCTCCTTTTATGACCAACGATGTATAAATGGTTGTCATTCCTCATCATCCTCCCCCTCTTGAAAAGGAGTCGTCCTCGACTCTAAGGGTTGAATGGTTTTCATGCCCTCATCAAGTCTTCACCAAGCCTATGCTAAAAAGAAAGGTTCCATCTTGAGGCGGGCATGATCGTCATCATCTAGCTCAAGTGGACTCTGCGCAAGGCAAAGGTTTGACCTTGATAGGTTTTTTATTTTACCGGTCTCATGGTGTTAGTTGGGAGACCGGGTTATAGGGTTGATTGTCGAACTATCAAGGAGGGCTCTCGAGTGAGTAGCTTAATTGTATCATTCGTAGAGAGCTCAAAGCATTGCGTCCTTGGCATCATATTTATTGGTTCTTATTTGTTTTTCTCCATGTAAGATTTTAGAGTTGGTGTTTGTCTTCTTGTCAAACTCAAGTTCATCAAAAAAAGAGTTCGTATGCATCATCTTTGCGTTCTCGGAGTTGGAGATTTTGCAATTTCATATTTGGGGAAGGTTACCTTCCTTGTCATATTGGCATGTCTTCTCCATTTCTAGTTCTTAATATATCCAACAAGCTTGAGTTTGTTGATTTTGGAGTTTGTTTGTAGAAGTCATGACAGTTTTGGTCTTACTTGTTTTGTAGGGAAACGCTACATGGAAAACAAAAATTTCCTACGCACACACAAGATCTATCCATGGAGATGCATAGCAACAAGAGGGGAGAACATCTTCATACCCTTGAAGATCGCTAAGCGGAAGCGTTTATCAACGCGGTTGATGTAGTCATACACCTTCATGATCCGTCCCGATCAACTACCGAATGTATGGCACCTTCGCGTTCAGCACATGTTTAGCTCGATGACGTCCTCGTCTTCTCGATCCAGCAAGAGAGGCGAAGTAGTAGATGAGTTCCGGCAGCACGACGGCTTGGTGACGGTGGTGGTGAAGAACAATCTACGCGGGGCTTCACCAAGCAGTACGAAAACTATGATGGAGGATAAACTAGAGGGTCGGGGTTGCCGGCACATGACTTGGTGAATCTTGATGTGTCTCGGGTGCTAGCCCTGCCCCTCTATTTATATGTTGAGCCCCAGGGTTGAAACTTGGAGTAAAAGCCTCCTAAAAGTTGGTTTTGCCCGAAAGGCAAGAGTCCTTCTCGGACTCCAGGGCCAGACGCCTGGGACCCTGACATCTGTCCTTTGGTCTCCGCGAAACTTCCTTTTGCACTTTCCAAAGACCTCGTGGGCTTTACCCCTTGGCCCAAATAAAGTGTTCTCGCCCCAAAACATTTTGGGAAACATCCGAAACCCCTTCCGGTGAATTCCGGAACCCTTCCGGAGACCAAACACTATTATTCCATATATCAATCTTTACCACTGGACCATTCTGGATCTCCTCATCATGTCTGTGATCTCATCCGGGACTTCGAACAACATTCGGTCACCAACATACATAACTCATATAATACTATATCGTCAATGAACGTTAAGCGTGTGGACCCTACGGGTTCAAGAACTATTTAGAATGATGTCTACTACGCAACCTTCTTCTTGTAGATGTTGCTGGGCCTCCAAGTTCAAAGGTTTGTAGGACAATAGCAAATTTCCCTCAAGTGGATGACCTAAGTGTTGGGGATATAACTATTAGGTATGACCCACCCAGGAGGGGCCGGGTTATACCTGTGGCGATTCATGATATGAAACCCACGAGGATATCGAAGATGGCGGTTCATAGGCAAGGGCCCAAGGCCCAAGAGCGACTTAAGGCCCGTAGGAGTAAAACCGCCATATGTGTAAGACTTAAGGCATATATAGTTAGTCACCGAGCCGGACACATTGTCTATGAGCCGGCCGAGACTCCGTGAGCCGCTAGGCGTCAACCTGTGTATATAAAGGGGCGACCCGGTGGCGGTTCAGGGCAAGAAATAAGAGATCAAAAGCTAGGTTAAGCGTATTCGCTCCCTGGTAATCGAGACATAAGCAATACGACCTCAAACTGGATTAGGCCTTTACCTTCACTGCAAGGGGCCGAACCAGTATAAACTCTTGTGTCCTTTGTCCCGTTTAACCCCTTTAAGCTAACCTAGTTACGATGGCTCCATGACTAAGTCCTTTCACGAGGACATCTGCTGTGACTATTCCATGATAGTTGGCACCCACCATGGGCCCAGCGCACGGTGGTTTCGAGTTCTTGAAGGGCAGCTTCGAAGGGATCAAGGGATATGCTGTGGGCCAGATGACTAAGAGTCATCGCGGCAAGCTTTACATCGACGCTGCAGGCTGGGGCCCCGAGGCCGGCTCAATTGAGTATGGGTACCGGGTCCCCTTTGGCGGAATCCACGTCTTCATCGGCAAGATCTGCGAGCCAGGCCCTGAGCCGGACATCTCCACCGACATCATCAAGACGGCTCACCGTGCAAGACCCGCCCGAGCTCAGCCCACCGTGAAACGTGCCTTCATGGGATTCATCCAAGAATTTGATGAAGGATCTATGTCTGACGGTGAGATGGCCATCTACTCTGACGGTGAGTCGTCCATGGGTGATACTACTTCATTATATCAATTGCAAGATGGCAGGCTTGGGGGCTGTTCCGATGGCGACAGTATTCCGGACCCCTATGAGCTGCCGAACAGGGTTGCGATCTTCATGGCTAGTACGCAGCCAGGGCAGAATTCAACGACTACAGCGGTGATGAATTCTGGGCCAGCAGCGGCAATGACAACCAGGGCAGGAGGCCCTGTGCACCCGCCGGCTCAGGTTTTGACAGATTTGCTGGATAAGCTGACGGCCTTGTTAATAGCAGAGGTCAGCCCGATGAATCAAGATCAGCATAACGCAAAAGTTGCAAAGCTATGAGATGAGATAGCACAAGCCAGGGAGGGACTGAACGCAGAGAACATCAGGATGGCCGCGGAGCGAGCTGCTCTGGATGCTCAGGCACAGCGGAGTCAGTCAGAGACCTTCCGGCTTACGATGGATCAAAACGCTTCTAATGAAATCATGAGGAGGAGGCATAAGTCCCATTTGCCTCCGGTTTACGAGGCAAGAAACCTCTTCTGCACACCTGGAGCAGGGACTAGTAACCCGCCAGAGATAAACTGGATTACAGCGCCTGGGGCTGGAGCGCCGACTCAAACGCGCATGGCAGAGCCACCTCGTCCGAATAATATTCCGCCCCAGCACGTACCGACACCACCGGGTCATTATTCTAACCTGTTGGATAACATGATCGCTGCGGCGACATGATTGGCGGCTCTCCCAGTGGAAGGCGATTCTCCAGCAGTGATTGAGACATGGAGGGCTAAGGAACTTCTTCAAACAGCATTGGCACAACAGGAGGCGTATTCTTACAATCAAGATAGGATTCATTCGACCCCACGTCCAAGCCGGACCTATAGCAGACACATGGATTCACCGGCCGTTTCAAGCAATGAACAATGTCGTAACCAGCCGCATGGGCATGACCCGGCGCATGATGGTACTCATGGCTTGGTCGATCAGGGTGGGGTGCGTCAAGAAGCTGAGCAGGCGGCTCATCAACAGCTTCTGGTTTATCCGACAGCTTCGTTGGAGGCGGGTGTGACTTCTAGAACCACGGGTGTACCGTGCTTGGTGCCGGCTCTACGGAACGAGCGTCTGCCTAAGGATTTTGAAGGGCCTCGCAAGGTACCTAATTATACAGCCGACTTACCCCCTGAGGCGTGGATTGAGAGTTATGAGATGGCCATGGAACGGTTGGAGGTCAGCGATGCCGCGTGTGCCAAATACTTCACCATGATGCTGGATGGGACAACCCGTACTTGGCTAAAAGGGCTGCCTGCCAATTCCATCGGGTCATGGGGTGAGCAAAAAACCCGGTTTATCCAGAACTTTAAAGATACATGCAAACAACCCATGTCAATTGTGGATTTATCTGCTTGCACTCAAGAGGAGTGTGAATCAGCGACCCATTGGGTGCGCCGGGTCAAGGCTATTATACACTCATCTTCCAACATCAATGACGGCTCTGCAGTTCTAATGTTAGAGAAAAATTGCCGTTTTTGCCTCTTAAGCAGAAGCTGGGGTGGCTCAAGCACGATTGCAATGATATGGGGCAGCTGATGGCGGCTCTAATTAAATATGCCGACTCTGATGGTACCAAGGACCCCAATTCTGATGATGATAAGACGGGTGTCGATGTACTAAAGAAGGGGCTCTCCTTTGAACCCCTTTACCTGTGCACGGGCAGTTAGAGCCACGCCCGCAGCCACACTTAGCAGGGCAGAGAAGGGAGACGGAGCGCAAGATGATTAAAGCAACTCCAAGACCAAGAGACACAAGAAGCAAGAGGGTGAGGTGAATTCCCCTAGCAAGATCCTTGCCGGGGCGACCTCCGCAGCTCCGGCAGGAGCCTTGCCGGGGCAACTTGCCCAGTGCCAGCGGAGCATGCCAGCCTTGAGCCCAAGGGTTTGATACGTCTCTGTCGTATCTACTTTTCCAAACACGATTTCCGTTGTTTTGGACTCTAACTTGCATGATTTGAATGGAACTAACCCGGACTGACGTTGTTTTCAGCAGAACTGCCATGGTGTTATTTTTGTGCAGAAATACAAGTTCTCGGAATGATGTGAAACTCCATGAAAGTTAATTTTGGAATTAATAAAAAAATACTGGCGAAAGAATCAAGGCCAGGGGGCCCACACCCTATCCACGAGGGTGGGGGCGCCCCCCCACAGGGTGCGCCCCCCCTGCCTCGTGGGCCCCCTGGTGCTCCACCAACCTCAACTCCAACTCCATATATTCACGTTCGAGGAGAAAAAAATAGAGAAGAAGGATTCATCGCGTTTTACAATACGGAGCCGCCGCCAAGCGCTAAACTCTCTCGGGAGGGCTGATCTTGAGTCCGTTCGGGGCTCCGGAGAGGGGAATCCGTCGTTGTTGTCATCATCAACCATCCTCCATCACCAATTTCATGATGCTCACCACCGTGCATGAGTAATTCCATCGTAGGCTTGCTGGACGGTGATGGGTTGGATGAGATTTACCATGTAATCGAGTTAGTTTTGTTAGGGTTTGATCCCTAGTATCCACTATGTTTTGAGATTGATGTTGCTATGACCTTGCTATGCTTAATGCTTGTCACTAGGGCCCGAGTGCCATGATTTCAGATCTGAACCTATTATGTTTTCATGAATATATGTGAGTTCTTGATCCTATCTCGCAAGTCTATAGTCACCTACTATGTGTTATGATCCGTTAACCTCGAAGTGACAATATTCGGGATACTTACCGGTGATGACCGTAATTTGAGGAGTTCATGTATTCACTAAGTGTTAATGCTTTGATCCGGTACTCTATTAAAAGGAGGCCTTAATATCACTTAGTTTCCAATAGGACCCTGCTGCCACGGGAGGGTAGAACAAAAGATGTCATGCAAGTTCTTTTCCATAAGCACGTATGACTATATTCAGAATACATGCCTACATTACATTGATGAACTGGAGCTAGTTCTATGTCACCCTATGTTATAACTATTACATGAGGAATCACATCCGACATAATTATCCATCACCTATCCAATGCCTACGAGCTTTTCACATATTGTCCTTTGCTTAGTTACTTTGTAGTTGCCACTGTTACAATTACTACAAAACTGCTACTATTACTTTTTCTACTGTTACCGTTACTTCCATACTACTTCGCTACTGAATACTTTGCTGCAGATACTAAGGTATCCAGGTGTGGTTGAATTGACAACTCAACTGCTAATACTTGATAATATTCTTTGGCTCCCCTTATGTCGAATCAATAAATTTGGGTTGAATACTCTACCCTTGAAAACTGTTGCGATCCCCTATACTTGCGGGTTATTAAGACTATTTTCTGGCGCCGTTGCAGGGGGGCATAGCTTTATTCTTTGAGTCACTTGGGATTTATATCTGCTGGTCACTATGAAGAACTTGAAGGATGAAAGAACTAAGATTTATCCCTCAACTATGAGGGGAGGTAAGGAACTACCATCTAGCTCTGCACTTGATTCTCCTTCTGTTATGAGTAAACTTGCGACACCTAAACCTGCTTATGCTATTAATTCTGATATGTCGCATGTTATTGATGATGCCACTTCTGCTATGCATGATACTTATGATGAAACTACTTCTATGCTTGATACTACTGTGCCATTAGGTGAATTACTTGATGAACAACTTGCTAGAGCTAGGGAGAATGAAATTATTGAAACTGATAATATTGATGATAGTGATGATGATGGTTCTCCCCCTAAATATGAATTGCCTGTTGTTCGTGAGGGTTATGTTATGGATGAAGAAACTGCTAGAGATTTTCTTGCTTGCAATGATAGATCAGATCTTAAGAAATTATTAGCTAAGCTAAAACAAAAGTCTCTGAATGCTAGAATGAAACATGACCCTGCTCTTGCTACTTCACCTGTCTTTGTTACTGATAAGGATTATGATTTCTTTGTTGATCCTGAGGTAATTACTTTGGTTGAATCTGATCCTTTTTATGGCAATGAATCTGAAACTGTAGTGGCACATCTTACTAAGTTAAATGATATAGCCACCCTGTTTACTAATGATGAGAAATCTCGCTATTATTATATCCTTAAAATATTTCCTTTCTCATTAAAGGGTGATGCTAAAACATGGTTTAATTTTCTTGATCTTGGTTGTGTGTGTAGTCCCCAGGATATGATTTACTATTTCTCTGCTAAATATTTCCCCGCTCATAAGAAACAAGCTGCCTTAAGGGAGAGATATAATTTTGTGCAAATCGAAGAAGAGAGTCTCCCACAAGCTTGGGGGAGGCTTCTCCGATTACTTAATGCTTTGCCTGATCATCCTCTTAAGAAAAATGAAATACTTGATATCTTTTATAATGGACTAACCGATGCTTCCAAGGACCACCTGGATAGTTGTGCTGGTTGTGTTTTCAGGGAAAGGACAGTCGACCAAGCTGAATTGCTATTGAATAATATGTTGGCAAATGAAAATAATTGGTCACTTCCTGAACCAATTCCTAAGCCAACTCTGAAGAAAAGAGGTGTTCTATTTCTCAGTCCTGAAGATATGCAAGAGGCAAACAAATCTATGAAAGAGAAAGGTATTAAAGCTGAAGATGTTAAAAATTTACCTCCTGTCGAAGAAATACATGGCCTCAATATACCACCTAAAGAAATACAAGGTCTTGATAACCCGACACATGTAGTGAAGGTAAACTCTCCTTATAGATATGATAAAGTTGAAATCCCATCTACTAAGTTTGCTAGCCAATGCTTAGATGAATTTGATGATTTTATGGCTCAACAAGAAAATTTCAATGATTATGTTAGTAGACAATTGAAAAGTAATTCTTATATGATTGGACGCTTGAGTGATTATATGTCTAGAGTTAAGGGTGAACTTAAACTCACTAGTAAATATGCTTCGATGGTCACCACTCAAGTAGAACAAGTACCTAAGACTCAGAGTGATTTGCTTGATGAATTAAATAATAAACATGATTTTGTTGTTAGAGTGGCTACTAGAACTGGTAAAATGATTCAGGAACCTTTGTATCCTGAAGGCCACCCTAAGAGAATCGAGCAAGATTCTCAGAGAAATAATTTAGATGCTCCTGGTCCTTTTAAAAAGAAGAAAAAGAAAAATAATATGACTTTGCATGCTTCTAGTGAACCTATGGTAGAAACACCTGAGAGTCCTAATGATATTTCTATCTCTAATGCTGAAACACAATCTGGTGATGAACATGAACCTAGTGAATAATGATGTTCATGAAGATGCTCAACCTAGCAATAACAACACATAGAAATTGAACCTGCTGTTGATCTTGATAACCCACAATCGAAGAATCAACGTTATGATAAGAAAGACTTCGTTGCTAGGAAGCATGGTAGGGAAAGAGAACCATGGGTTCAGAAACCCATGCCATTTCCTCCCAAACCATCCAAGAAAAAGGATGATGAGGATTTTGAGCGCTTTGCTGAAATGATTAGACCTATCTTTTTGCGTATGCGCTTGACCGATATGCTTAAGACGAACCCTTATGCTAAGTACATGAAAGATATCATTACAAATAAAAGAAAGATACATGAAGCCAAAATCTCCACCATGCTTGCTAACTATACTTTTAAGGGTGGAATACCTAAAAAACTTGGTGATCCAGGAGTACCCACTATACCATGCTCCATTAAAAGAAATTATGTTAAAACTGCTTTATGTGATCTTGGAGCCGGTGTTAGTGTTATGCCTCTTTCCTTATATCATAGACTTGAATTAAATAAGTTGACACCTACTGAGATATCTTTGCAAATGGCCGATAAATCAACTGCTATACCTGTCGGTATTTGTGAGGACGTGCCTGTTGTTGTTGCAAACGTTACTATCTTAACAGACTTTGTCATTCTTGATATTCCCGAGGACGACAGTATGTCGATTATCCTCGGTAGACCCTTTTTGAATATTGCAGGTGCTGTTATTGATTACAACAAAGGAAATGTCACCTTTCATGTGAATGGTAATGAGCAAACGCTACACTTTCCGAGGAAACAACCTCAAATTCACAGTATAAATTCTATTGGAAAAATTCCATCAATAATTATTGGAGGTTTTGAATTTCCTCTTCCTACTGCAAAGAAGAAGTATGATAGTCTTATTATTGGGGATGTTCATATCCCCGTTGAGGTAACTTAGTGTCATTTCGAAATTTCTCCGGTTTCATGTGATTCAGAATGAGTTTGTTAACAAGACTTGATCAACCTTGTTAGTAGATTCCTTTTGATGAGCATGAGATGGATCAAGTTAGAGGGCACAACTCTCTGTTCCCTTCTTTTACTTTATGTTACTTAGAATAAATAAAGTAGAAATATTATATTATGTCTATTTTTTGAATTATCTATGCAATAAAAAATATCCCAAAAATAAAAGTTCTCCAAATGCCCTGCCAATCTAATATGATTTTTTTGGAATATTTGAGAATATCTGGCACTGAAAACACAGCAGGGGGAGCAAGCACCTGGCCACGAGGGTCCAGGGCGTGCCCACCCCTACAAGGCGCGCCCCCTACCTCGTGGGCCCATGGTGGGCCCCCTCCACTTATTCCTGCACCCACACTCTTCTTCTTCCTCCCAAAAAAATCACTATCCAGCTCAAGCATGAGTTCTAGCTCGTTTTGCTACCATTTTCGATCTCCTTGCTCAAAGCTCCATTCACAAACTGCTTTGGGGGATTGTTCTTTGGTATGTGACTCCTCCAATGGTACAATTAGTTTTTGTTCTAGTGCTTTATTTATTGCAAATTCTAGCTGCCAAGGTGACCCTATTCTTGAGCTTGCATGCTAAATTTAGTTGGTCCCAAGTAGTTCTAATGCATGTTATAGTCTCTAGGCACTTGTGGGAGTAGTTGCTATCAATTTTGTTGAGTTTGGTTTACTTTAATTTTGAGTTACTAAAAATTCCAGATATTTTCAGAAAAGATGAAGAGATTTTTCTCGAGGGGCTCTTCTAGCCAAGGCTCTAAGGATAAACAAGCTAAGGAGAATGAAAAGCCCAAGTATAATCTCCCTCGTGTGCCGGAAGTACGGCCGTGTGAATGGCCTTGTGATGATTTCTTGAGAGAAGTCAGGATATATGATGCTTTCTATTCTTTGGTTGATAATGCGGGCCTCACCGACTTCCTCCACGACCAGCTTGAACAATATCTCTTACTCATCAATACTTTCGTGCAAAATTTCTACTTTTATCCTAAGAGATCACCTCCTTCAGTAGAGTTCCATTTATATGATGTGGCTAGGGAGATGTCACTATATGAATTTTGCACGGTTTGCAAGATACCCTTAGGGGGCAGCTTAGAGGAACCACATCATAAATATGTGGATGGATTTATTGATACTGTTACTGTAGGGGAAACGAGAAAGGTTTCCGATGCAAGAATTACTAGCATACATTTTCCTGTTTTACGCTACTTTGCAATATTTGCTATTCGATGCTTAACTGGTCGCGGGAACTATGGAAACCTTAGTGTTCCTGATATTATTATTTTGTTCCATGCTTTATTTCGTGATAACTCTTTTAGTATGGGTGCTATTATTGCTAAACGATTAAGCCTGAACCGTACAAAGGGGCCCATTTTTGGAGGTATCTATGCTTCACGCCTTGCTAAACATTTCAGGATACCTATTAGGCATTTTGAGAAAGAGGAAAAACTGCTGCCCCCTACTTTTCTAGATTACAAGAGCATGGTAGCACATGAGTTTATTGTTACAAATGATGAGAATATGCTTAAATATAATCTGAGATTTCATAAGAAACACAATGAAACTATTATCCTGCATGCACCATCTTTGTTTGATTTATCTTCAGGCATGTTTCTCGTCTTGCTAGAGGCCATTCATGCATACCGAGGCCAGACATCAGCCCTAGAGCCCGAGTCGGAACCACAACTTGACGCTTATCGACAATCCTTTTATCAGTGGGATCCGAAGGAGATTGCCAGCCAGTGGTACCCAGACGATACTCCTCAGTACACCGGAGGGGTACACCGGAGGGAGTAGCTCTGATCTATGGGCATAGACCAACTTAGGCCAAAAGCCTAAGCTTGGGGGAGTATGTATTCCTCACCAACTTTACATTCATGTTCACACACTCATTCTAGTGTCGGTGCTCATACTTTTTCATTGTACTATCCATGCTAGTTTATTTTATTTTCTTGCTTTCTACTTGTGTGTTTGAATAATCTTAAGAAAAACAAAAAAATAGTAATAGCTTTTAGCTAGTTTATTTTTCCATGCATGTAGTAGTACTAATTAAAATAAAACTCAAAAATATTTCTCGTTCTTCTTTTTGCTTGTTGGGAGCTTTCCCGTGTAAATAGTTTTATTTCTTTTCTCTTCTTTGGGGGTCGTATGGAGAAGACCTTTATGGAAATGTTGAGTGGCTATTTTATGCATAATTTATTTATTTAACCAAGAGCCCATATTACTTTGTCTTCTCTCTTGAAATGAATGCTTGCAGATTCCAGCTTAGTCCAATGCACATGCACTATTATTACTATCCACACCGTTCGGTCGTGCAAGTGAAAGGCAATAATGATGATATATGATGAAATGATTGAGATAAGAGGAGCTGGTATGAACTCGACCTCTCTTGTTTTTGTAAATATGATTAGTTCATCGTTCCTGATTCAGCCTATTATGAATAAACATGTTTACAATGACAATTTGAGATTGTAGTTGCTTATGCCATGCTTAATTAGCTAGGAGTTTATAATGGTTTACCTTGTGTGCCAACATGCTATTAAAATGGTAGTGATGTGGTATGATAGGGTGGTATCCTCCTTTGAATGATTCGAGTGACTTGACTTGGCACATGTTCATGCATGTAGTTGAAACAAAATCAACATAGCCTTCATGATATTTATGTTCATGGTGGATTATATCCTACTCATGCTTGCACTCAGTGTCTATTAATTTTAATGCATGTTCATGACTGTTGTCGCTCTCTAGTCAGTCGCTTCCTAGTCTTCTTCTAGCGTTCACTTGTACTAAGCGGGAATATTCTCAAGAGGAGTATCTTCCATGTTAGGTGGGTTATTCTCAAGAGGAGTAGACTCCGCTCCTCACTCACGAGAAAAACCGGGATGCCCAGTCCCATGCTCAAATCAAATCAAAATAATTAAACAAAACTCTCCTAGGATTGTTGTTAGTTGGAGGCACCCGTTGTTTCGGGTAAGCCATGGATTGATGCTTGTTGGTGGAGGGGGAGTATAAACTCTACCATTCTGTTTGGGAACCGCCTATAATGTGTGTAGCATGGAAGATATCGAGATCTCTCAGTTGTTATGTTGACAATGAAAGTATACCACCCAAAATATTATTATCTCTATTTCAAAAATCGAGCTCTGGCACCTCTACAAATCCCTGCTTCCCTCTGCGAAGGGCCCATCTATTTACTTTCATCTTGAGTCATCACCCTCTTATTTAAAAGCACTCGTTGGAGAGCACCGCTGTCATTTGCATACATTACTATTAGTTTATATTGGGTATGACTATGACTTGATCTCTTTTACCATGAATTACAATGTTTAGTCAGTCCTTGATCTTTAAAGGTGCTCTGCATTTATGTTTTGCCGTCTCAGAAAGGGCTAGCGAGATACCATCTTGTTATATCATATTATGATTGTTTTGAGAAAGTGTTGTCATCCGAGTTTTATTATTATTGCTCGCTAGTTGATTATGCCATTGATATGAGTGAACATGAGACCTAAGTGTTACTGTGAATGTGGTTAGTTCATAATATTTGCTGAAAACTTGAATGCTAGCTTTACATATTTGCAAAAACAAGAGCAAACAGAGTTTGTAAAAGTTTTTCTTTATCACTTTCAGTTTATCAACTGAATTGCTTGAGGACAAGCAAAGGTTTAAGCTTGGGGGAGTTGATACGTCTCCATCGTATCTACTTCTCCAAACACTTTTGCCCTTGTTTTGGACTCTAACTTGCATGATTTGATTGGAACTAACCCGAACTGATGCTGTTTTCAGCAGAACTGCCATGGTGTTATTGTTGTGCAGAAATAAAAGTTCTTGGAATGACCTGAAACTCCACGAAAGTTATTTTTGGAATTAATAAAAATACTGACGAAAGAATCAAGGCCAAGGGGCCCACACCCTGTCCACGAGGGTGGGGGGCGCGCCCCCCTACCTCGTGGGCCCCCTGGTGCTCCACCGATCTCAACTCCAACTCCATATATTCACGTTCTGGGAGAAAAAATAGAGAAGAAGGATTCATCATGTTTTACGATACGGAGCCACCGCCAAGCCCTAAAATCCCTCGGGAGGGCTGCTCTAGAGTCCGTTTGGGGCTCCGGAGAGGGGAATCCGTCGTCGTCGTCATCATCAACCATCCACCATCACCAATTTCATGATGCTCACCGTTGTGCGTGAGTAATTCCATCATAGATTTGCTGGACGGTGATGGGTTGGATGAGATTTACCATGTAATCGAGTTAGTTTTGTTAGGGTTTGATCCCTAGTATCCACTATGTTTTGAGATTGATGTTGCTATGACCTTGCTATGCTTAATGCTTGTCACTAGGTCCCGAGTGCCATGATTTCAAATCTGAACCTATTATGTTTTCATGAATATATGTGAGGTCTTGATCCTATCTTGCAAGTCTATAGGCACCTACTATGTGTTATGATCTGTTAACCCCGAAGTGACAATAATCAGGATACTTACCGGTGATGACCATAATTTGAGGAGTTCATGTATTCACTAAGTGTTAATGCTTTGGTCTGGTACTCTATTAAAAGGAGGCCTTAATATCCCTTAGTTTTCAATAGGACCCCGCTGCCACGGGGGGGGGGGGGGGTAGGACAAAAGATGTCATGGAAGTTCTTTTCCATAAGCACATATGACTATATTCGGAATACATGCCTACATTACATTGATGAACTGGAGCTAGTTCTGTGTCACCCTATGTTATAACTGTTACATGAGGAATCGCATCCGACATAATTATCCATCACCTATCCAATGCCTACGAGCTTTTCACATATTGTCCTTTGCTTAGTTACTTTGCCGTTGCCACTGTTACAACTACTACAAAACTGCTACTGTTACTTTTGCTACTGTTACTGTTACTTCCATACTACTTTTCTACTGAATACTTTGCTGCAGATACTAAGTTATCCAGGTGTGGTTGAATTGACAACTCAACTGCTAATACTTGAGAATATTCTTTGGCTCCCCTTTTGTCGAATAAATAAATTTGGGTTGAATACTCTACCCTAGAAAACTGTTGTGATCCCCTATACTTGCAGGTTATTAGGGTTCCGATGTCATCAATCACATTGGAACCAAGGCTCGGGAAGCACCTCCATGATGGCATGAAGATCTTTGCGAAGACAAGAAGCACACGAGATCAGATGAGAACCAGAAGACGACGATCCTCGGCAAGATCCTTGCCAAGGATACCCACAAGACCCCTAGCAAGATCCTTGACGAGGATGACCGCGATGCCACGGCAAGACCCTTGCCGGGGCCCCGACAAGACCCTTGCCGAGGATATCTGCGGGGCTGCAGCCAGGCCCACGCCCGCCAAGATTCCACCGCCACTTCCTATGCAGCTGCCAGCCCACCAACCAGGCGGGCACCTGCGTGGCGACGCGAGGCCTCTCAGCCAACTCAGCAAGCACCTGTGTGGTGGCATGCAAATCTTCGTGAAGACCCTACCACCATGCAAACTCAGCAGCCTGCCAGCCTACATGGCGCTGCATGCATCAGTGGCCTGGACGCATGTCGGGGCAGGACGAGGCGGCAACGGATGGGACGGGCCTTGTTACCGTCCCCGATAAATCAAGGGGGACACCTAATGAGCGCATTGAATGTGTTCTGTCCCGTAATGGCAAGGGATAAGCTTGGCCACTGTATACCTTTCCACCTCCTGTGTGCCACTGTGGCGTCTCCTTCGACTATAAAAGGAGGCCCGAGGCATGCTGGAGAGGGATTCGGACCCTTGGACAAGTTACGTATTGTAGCTGCTCAATAAATCCAATAACACTCAAACAGACACCAAAGAAGAACTAGGGTATTACGCATCCTCGCGGCCCGAACATGGATAAATGATCCTTGTGCTTGTTGGCTCCTGATTCCGCTCTTTCCACAACCCCGCGCCCGCCGACCGTAATAGGGATTCCAGTGATCCCATAGGTGTCGTTTCCCACAGAGATCTCTGGCACGCCAGGTAGGGGGTGCGCAGTTGTGAGAATCCGGGTCAGCAGTCAGTTCAACAGTTCTTCATCGCCATGGCTCCTAAGAAGAAGACGACAAAGGCGATTGGTTCATCCGGACCGGGCTGCCCGTACTAGTGCAGGCAAGCAGCAGGGCGGTCGCGGACGGAAGCCGAGGCGCGGTCCGCGAACACCTACATCGCTCTGGCAGCCAAAGCCTGGCGAGCGGCATTGTTCATGCGCAAGACGACGAGCCGCACACTGCCAAAACCAAAGACAGAGTTGGGCCCCCTTGCGGGCGGCGTGGGGCCCTCTAGGGGTGGCGTCGTGCCACCCACCGGTGGCGCGCGACCTCCAAAAGACCTACGCCGACGCCCATAGTGCACTCTTCCCAAGTTGCACGCAATGAACAGCGTCACCACGCTGGTGACCCTGGGCTCCACCGTGGGAAGAGCCATGCGCATCATTCGCGGGACGAAGCAGACCAGCATGCACGCCGAAGAGCTGGCGAAAATGGCGTACGGTCGCAAGACCGTGATAGAGCTCCTTCTAACGTGGTTAGAGTCAGAGCGCGTCATGGTCCACACAACTTTCACCGCCGCCCATGCCAGCAGAAGATTTGGCGCGCGCGTATCTGCTCCTTGACTTTCCTCCTGCTGCGGAAAGGCTCGACGAGTGGAGAGCCACCAGCCGGAGCCTCGTCGGCGTTGCTAACAAAGATGAGCCGCGAACGACAAGTCCCTCAGGTCGATGCTCCATCGAGCCACCGCATGCCAATGGTAGGAGGGCCGGAGGTGATGCCGCCATGATGCACTCTCCTCCCCCACAGCAGCTACCGCGGGTGCCGGCCCATCGTGATGACGCTTGTGATAACGTTTCCATAGCATCGTCCGAACCACGGACCCACCGCGATCAGCGCCAAGTTCTTTAGGAGTGAACCCTTGAAGACGCTCGAACCACCATCGAGCGCCGGCGTGGAGCACACCACCAGTCAAATAGGCGGGCAGGGCCCACTATGGACCACCCGACACTGAGAGGCTACGGTGGCCTACCTTACGAGGTGGGTTGCCCGGCTTTTACCCGTGAGTTGCGGCAGTTCCAGTGGCCCTCCCACCGCACGTTCAAACCCGACGTTGGCGAGAAGTACAACGGCAAG
This sequence comes from Triticum aestivum, assembly GCF_018294505.1. Taxonomy (NCBI): domain Eukaryota; kingdom Viridiplantae; phylum Streptophyta; class Magnoliopsida; order Poales; family Poaceae; genus Triticum; species Triticum aestivum. The sequence continues at coordinate 510,911,820 of NC_057813.1, forward strand.
ACTCACCCGTCAGAGTTCCTCGGCATCTACACCATCGCGATGCAGGCCGCTGGAGCTCGCGACGACAAGGTGCTTGCCAATTACTTCCCGTTGGCACTTAAGCCCAACGTCATGTCATGGTTGATGCACTTTCTGGCGGATTCCATTTCTTCTTGGTCAGATTTGTGTCATGAGTTCGTTGGCGCCTTCACTGGGGGCCATCAAGCTCATGGCCAGGCAAGCAATTTGCATATCATCCCCCAGAAGGAAGGAGAGAACCTGCACAAGTACATACAGAGGTTTAGCCGGGTGTAGTACAACATCCCAGATGTTCATCCCGCCGCCATGATCAGTGCATTCCATCAGAATGTGTGCAACCTCAATATGCGTGAGGAGCTGGCGATGAACAAGGTCAAAGATGTGGCTGAACTTTATGTTCTGGCCGATAGGTGCGTTCGAGCTGAAGAGGGAAGGAAGTACCCCGACGAGGACGCTGGTGTGGAATCCGACTCCACAGACGAAGACACCGTCGCCCCGATGAAGAAGGGCCGCCGCCGCAATATAAAGCGCAAGGGAAAGGTCGTGCTTGCCGTTGAGGGATCCGACGACACTGGCGCTGCCGAGAAGGCCAAGGCAAACGACCCCGGCAAGGAAATTTCCAGGTGTGCCACTTGCCGGGCCTTGGCGGCTGCCGACAAGCCAGGAAGCTCCGATAAGCAGTACTGCAAGATCCACCGCACCAAGGGCCACGGCCTCCAGAACTGCCGACAAGTTGAGCTGCTTGCTGAAAAGCAAAAAGCTGAGTATGAGAGGTGGGACAAGGAGAAGGGTCAGGACGACGCCGGAGGATCCGGTAAGAAGTGTGGCAGCCAAGAAGGCCGCCGCAGCAAGAATAACCAGCAAGAGAGGCCCGCCCGGGGTCGTGGCAAGAAACAGGAAGATGATGATCACGACTAGGACGACGAGTCCGGCGACCATAAGTTCCAGAAAACCACGGAGGCCATGTGCTTCGATGGTGGCACCTCGCTGCACACCTCTCACCGCCAGCTCATGCAGTGGGCGCATGAGATTGCAACGGTGGAGACATCGTTCGACGCTCAGAAGCCACTGAGGTGGTCCAGCACGCCTATCATTTTTGACACCGAGGACCACCCTGATCGCACAACTGAGGTCGGGTGTCTGCCGTTGTTGGTTTCAGCAATGATATGCAACCTCAAGGTGACGAAGATGCTAGTTGACGGCAGGGCCGGCTTGAACTTGATCTTGCCTGTTGTGATCAAAAGGCTGCAGATTCCTGATGAAGACCTCGAAGATACGGGCACATTCCAAGGGATCAACCAGGGAAGGAGTCAGCTGAAGGGAAAGGTCATGCTGCCCATGATGTTTGGAAGCGAGTTGAATTATAGGATGGAGAGGATTTTCTTTGATGTGGCCGAGATCCCCTTGCCCTACAATGGGATCCTCGGCCTCCCGGCACTAGCCAAGTTCATGGCAGCGTCACATTATGCCTACAACACGCTGAACATGCCTGGGCCGATGACCATCATCACCGTCCCCTCCGACAAGAAGGACGCGCTGATGTGCGCTGACCAACTCTACTGGGAAGCAGTTGCAGCGACTGCCGCCAAGGCACTTTCTCCTGCGGCCAAAGCCCCGGGAGGGAAGAGAACCGGCAAGACCTCTCACACCCACTCCAGCAAGCGCACCTCTTCGGAGTGCTGTGCTCCCGTCGAGGACGTGCCAGAGAGCTCCACCGGCAAGAGAAAGAGCTACACCACCAGAGACCAAGAAGGTGTCCGTCAAGGAGGATGGTACGGGAGGGGCTTTCACCATAAGCTCCACCCTCGACAGAAAATAGGAAGGCGCACTCGTCACTTTCATGTGGGCGAATGTCGATGTGTTTGCATGGCAAGCATCCGACATCCCCGACGTTCCCAGGGAGGTGATTGAGCACCATCTTGTTGTCTGTCCTCATGCGCGACCCGTCAAGCAGCAGGTCAAGAAGCAAAGCTTTGGAAAGGCAGGAGTTCATCACAGAGGAGATCAGGAAACTGGCGGCGGCAGGCTTGGTGAGAGGGGTACTCCATCCGACGTGGTTAGCCAATCCGGTGGTGGTGTGCAAGGCAAATGGGAACTGGAGGCTGTGTATTAATTACATAGATATCAATAAGGCATGTCCAAAAGACCCTTTCCCGTTGTCGCGCATTGACCAGATTGTTGACTCCACGGCCGGGTGTGACCTGCTATCATTCCTTGACGCCTACTCAGGATACCATCAGATCTTCATGACAAGAGAAGATGAAGAGAAGACAACATTCATCACCCCATGTGGTACGTATTGTTTTTTACGGATGCCTTTTGGGTTGAAGAGTGCTGGCTCAACGTTTGCAAGAGGAGTCCAAATTGGTTTTGAGCCCCAGCTACATAGAAATGTGGAAGCTTATATGGATGACATAGTGGTCAAAACCAAGGACAAGGCAACACTACAAGATTTAGAAGAGACGTTTGCAAATTTGCGCAAGATCAACCTCAAGTTGAACCCTCAGAAGTGTGTCTTCCGCATTCCGTCTGGTAAACTTCTCGGGTTGTTTGTGTCACAGCGAGGGATCAAGGCGAATCCTGACAAGATCAAGGCCATTGAGTAGATTGAGGCGCCTAGGCGGATCAAGGACGTGCGTCGGCTCACTGGCTGCGTTGCCGCCATGAGCAGATTCATCTCCAAGTCTACTGAGCGCGCCCTTCCCTTTTTCAAAATCTTGAAAAAGGCGGGCCCAATGGAATGGACCCCAGAGGCCGAAGCAGCACTGCAAGACTTGAAGAAATACCTCTCCTCTACGCCGATACTGGTTGCGCCTAAACCACAAGAGTCATTGTTGTTGTATCTAGCGGCAACGAATCAAGTGGTCAATGCCGTGCTAGTGGCGCAGAGGGAGGTCGATGAAGAGGCAGTGGCAGCGGCAGGACTGGTGGATGGCAAGCTAGAGCTTCCCCCGGCAGGGCCTGGTACCGGCAAGACGAGGCCCCTGGCAGGGCCCGACGCCGGCGGGACAGGGCCTGTGCAACCATATGAAGTGGTGCAGAAGAAGAAGATGATGCAGCACCCAGTTTACTTTGTCAGCTCCCTCTTGCAGGGGGCTAGGTCAAGGTACTCCGGCGTGCAGAAATTGCTCTTCAGCCTCCTTATGGCCTCGAGGAAGCTGCGTCATTACTTCCAAGTGCACGAGATCACCGTCGTCACCCGCCTCCCGTTGCAACAGATACTGCATAACCCGGACACACCGGGAGGATTGTAGAGTGGGCCTTGGAGTTGTCAAGCTTTGGTTTGAAGTTTGAAAGTACCTCGACGATTCAGAGCAGAGTCCTGGCAGAGTTCATTGCTGAGTGGACCTCGACACCCAACGAAGAGATCCAGGAGACCACTCTTCCTGGCAAGGAAACAAGTCGTAACTGGGTTATTGATGTCTACTACACAACCTTCTTCTTGTAGACGTTGTTAGGCCTGCAAGTGCACAGGTTTGTAGGACAGTAGCAAATTTCCCTCAAGTGGATGACCTAAGGTTTATCAATCCGTAGGAGGCGTAGGATGAAGATGGTCTCTCTCAAACAACCCTGCAACCAAATAACAAAGAGGCTCTTGTGTCCCCAACACACCCAATACAATGGTAAATTGTATAGGTGCACTAGTTCGGCGAAGAGATGGTGATACAAGTGCAAAATAGATAGTAGATAAAGGTTTTTGTAATCTGAAATTATAAAAACAGCAAGGTAGCAAGCGATAAAAGTGAGCGTAAACGGTATTGCAATGATAGGAAACAAGGCCTAGGGTTCATACTTTCACTAGTGCAAGTTCTCTCAACAATAATAACATAGATAGATCATATAACAAGCCCTCAACATGCAACAAATAGTCACTCCAAAGACACTAATAGCGGAGAACAAACAAAGAGATTATGGTAGGGTACGAAACCACCTCAAAGCTATTCTTTCGGATCAATCTATTCAAGAGTTTGTACTAGAATAACACCTTAAGACACAAATCAACCAAAACCCTAATGTCACCTAGATACATATTCCATCGAATCCTCACCCAAAACTTGAAAACTTCAACCACACAAAAATCAACACAAAACTCGTAAGCTCCGTTAGTATACGAAAATAAAACCACCACTTAGGTACTGTAATGAACTCATTCTAAATTCATATTGGTGTAATATCCACTTCTCTATGGTTCATACCCTCCGATACTACTCATAGATTCATCAAAATAAGCAAACAACACATGGAAAACAAAATCTGTCAAAAACAGAACATTCTGTAGTAATCTGTATCAAACGTATACTTATGGAACCCCAAAAATTATGAAATAAATTTCTGGACCTGATTAATTTGTCTATTAATCATCTGCAAAAAGAATCAACCGAAAAGCACTCTCCAGTAAAAAATGGCAGCTATTCTCGTGAGTACTAAAGTTTCTGTTTTTCACAGCAAGATCATATAAACTTCACCCAAGTCTTCCCAAAGGTTCTACTTGGCACTTTATTGAAACAAAAGCTATAAAACATGATTACTACAGTAGCATAATCATGTGGACACACAAAAACAGTAAGGGTAAATATTGGGTTGTCTCCCAACAAGCGCTTTTCTTTAATGCCTTTCTAGCTAGGCGTGATGATGACAATGATGCTCACATAAAAGATAAGAATTGAAACATAATGGGAGCATCATGAAGCATATGACTAGCACATTTAAGTCTAACCCACTTCCTATGAATAGGGATTTTGTGAGCAAACAACTTATAGCAACAATAATCAACTAGCATAGGAAGGTAAAACAAGCATAGCTTCAAAACTTTAAGCACATAGAGAGGAAACTTGATATTATTGCAATTCCTACAAACATATGTTCCTCCCTCATAATAATTTTCAGTAGCATCATGAATGAATTCAACAATATAACCAGCACCTAAATCATTCTTTTCATGATCTACTAGCATAGAAAATTTACTACTCTCCACCTGAGAAAATTTCTTCTCATTCGGAATAGTGAGAGTATCATAAAAGACTTGAACACTAAAAATTGTTTCCACATTAAAAGAGTAATGTTCAGAAAAAGGGTAATCATAATCATGACAAGATTTGTAAATATAATCATCACTACTTTTTATAGCATAAGTTTCATCACAATAATCATCATAAGTAGCAACTTCGTTCTCATCATAATCGATTGAAACCTCTCCCAAGATAGTGGAATCACTAAATAAAGTTGACACTCTTCCAAATCCACTTTCATATTCATCACAATAAGGTTCAACATCCTCCAAAATAGTGGGATCACTAATTCCTAAAGTTGACACTCTTCCAAACCCACTTTCATCAATATAATCATCATAAATAGGAGGCATGCTTTCATCATAATAAATTTGCTCATCAAAGCTTGGGGGACAAAAAATATCATATTCATCAAACATAGCTTCCCCAAGCTTGTGACTTTGCATATCATTAGCATCATGGATATTCAAGGAATTCATACTAACAACATTGCAACCATGCTCATCACAAAGATATAGTACCAAACATTCTAATGCATTCTTCTTCTAGCACTTGAGCACAATTTTCCCTTCCATCATACTCACGAAAGATATTAAAAGGACGAAGCGTATGAGACAAATTCAAGTCCATTTTTTGTAGTTTTCTTTTATAAACTAAACTAGTGATAAAACGAGAAACAAAAAGATTTGGTTGCAAGATCTAAAGATATACCTTCAAGCACTCACCTCCCCGGCAACGGCACCAGAAAAGAGCTTGATGTCTACTACACAACCTTCTTCTTGTAGACGTTGTTGGGCCTGCAAGTGCACAGGTTTGTAGGACAGTAGCAAATTTCCCTCAAGTGGATGACCTAAGGTTTATCAATCCATAGGAGGCGTAGGATGAAGATGGTCTCTCTCAAACAACCCTGCAACCAAATAACAAAGAGGCTCTTGTGTCTCCAACACACCCAATACAATGGTAAATTGTATAGGTGCACTAGTTCGGCGAAGAGATGGTGATACAAGTGCAAAATAGATAGTAGATAAAGGTTTTTGTAATATGAAATTATAAAAACAGCAAGGTAGCAAGCGATAAAAGTGAGCGTAAACGGTATTGCAATGATAGGAAACAAGGCCTAGGGTTCATACTTTCACTAGTGCAAGTTCTCTCAGCAATAATAACATAGATAGATCATATAACAAGCCCTCAACATGCAACAAAGAGTCACTCCAAAGACACTAGTAGTGGAGAAGAAGCGAAGAGATTATGGTAGGGTACGAAACCACCTCAAAGCTATTCTTTCGGATCAATCTATTCAAGAGTTCGTACTAGAATAACACCTTAAGACACAAATCAACCAAAACCCTAATGTCACCTAGATACTCCATTGTCACCTCAAGTATCCATGAGCATGGTTATACGATATGCATCACATAATCTCAGATTCATCTATTCAACCAACACAAAGTACTTCAAAGAGTGTCCCAAAGTTTCTACCGAAGAGTCAAGAACGTGTGCCAACCCCTATGCATAGGTTCATGGGCGGAACCCACAAGTTGGTCACCAAAACATACATCAAGAGGCACATTATATCCCATTGTCACCACAGATAAGCACGGCAAGACATACATCAAGTGTTCTCATAAAAGACTCAATCCGATAAGATAACTTCAAAGGGGACAACTCAATTCATCACAAGAGAGTAGAGGGGGAGAAACATCATAAGATCCAACTACAATAGCAAAGCTCGGGATACATCAAGATCGTGCCATAGAGGGAACACGAGAGAGAGAGAGATCAAACACATAGCTACTGGTACATACCCTCAGCCTCGAGGGTGAACTACTCCCTCCTCGTCATGGAGAGCGCCGGGATGATGAAGATGGCCACCGGTGAAGGATCCCCCTCCGGCAGGGTGCCGGGAAGGGCTCTCAAGAGGTTTTTGGTGGCTACAAAGGCTTGCGGCGGCAGAACTCTCGATCTATCTTGATATTTGATGGTTTTAGGGTATGTAGGCTTATATAGGTGATAGTCGGTCGGGAGGTGCTCGAGGGGCCCACGAGACAGGGGGGCGCCCAGTAGGGGGGCGCCCTCCTATCTCGTGGCCTCCTCGAGGCTCTTCTGACGTGAACTCCAAGTCTCCAGGATCATAATCTTCCCAAAAATCACGATGCCGAAGGTTTCATTCTGTTTGGACTCCGTTTGATATTCCTTTTCTTCAAAATACTGAAACAGGCAATAAAACAACAATATGGGCTGGGCCTCCGGTTAATAGGTTAGTCCCAAAAGTAATATAAAAGTGTATAATAAAGCCCATAATCATTCAAAACAGATAATAATATAGCATGAATGCTTCATAAATTATAGATACATTGGAGACGTACCAGTTATGTACTTTGACGAGGCTTTCTCGCTGCAAGGCGCCGGTGCTGGTGTGCTTCTCGTCGCACCCACCAGAGAGCACCTCAAGTATGTAATCCAGATGCACTTTCCCAGGGAGATGTCAACGAACAACACTGCTGAGTACGAGGGGTTGCTCGCCGGTCTCAGGATCCCGGCAGACCTCGGGATCAAGAAGCTCATCGTCTGGGGTGATTCACAGCTTGTCGTCAGGCAAGTCAACAAGGACTATCAGAGCCCGTTGATGGAAGCCTATGTAGATGAGGTGAGGAAGTTGGAGGAGCGTTTTGACGGTATATAGGCGGAGCACATTCCCTGAGTGGAGAACAACATCGCCGACTACCTATCGAAGCGCGCTGCCTTCAAACTACCTGTGGAACCATGTACTTTTGTGCTTCAGTTAACTCAACCCTCCATTGAACCACCAAAAGAGCAGAACAAGCGGAGGAAATCAGGCCCCGGCAAATACTTTCCCACCAAACTCCCAGGAGCTGCTGGAAAAGATGTTGCCGTGGACACTGAGCTTGCCGTGGGGCAACCGACTCTGGCACGGCGTCAAGCCCTGTCCGTAGAGACACCTGCTCCCATGGTAGAGGAAATGCCTTTAGTCCTTGCCGTCGAGCCCCAGGTTCCGGCATGGGCACAACATACCGTTCAATTCCTCCAAACAGGGGAGCTTCCTGAGGAGCAGGAGGAAGCGGAGAAAGTAGCCCGTCGGTCTGCCATGTATCAGTTCGTTGACAATGTTCTATACAGAAAAAGACCAAACGGAGTGAAATTGCAGTGCATTCCCCGGGAGGAAGGACCGGAGCTGTTGGTAGAGATACATGGAGGCATATGTGGCTCCCACATAGGGTCAAGGGCCCTTGCCGGCAAGGCTCTCCGGCAAGGTTTCTCCTGGCCTACTGCCCTCCAGGATGCAACGACACTAGTAACCAAGTGTGAAGCGTGTCAGTTCCATTCAAAGAAGCTTCATCAGCCAGCCCAAGCCCTTCAAACAATCCCTCTCTCCTGGCCATTTTCGGTCTGGGGGCTCGACATACTGGGCCCTTTCCCCCGTGCTATCGGGGGCTTTGAGTACTTGTACGTTGCAATCGACAAGTTCACAAAGTGGCCGGAGGTGGAAGCCATGAGAAAGGTGACAGCTCAGTCAGCCGTCAAATTCTTCTAGGGGCTAGTTTGCCATTTTGGTGTGCCCAACAGGGTCATCACCGACAACAGCATGCAGTTCACAAGCCACACCTTCATGCAATACACCAAAGACCTCGGCAGTAAGGTCTGTTTCGCTTCCGTGGCACACCCACGGAGCAACGGCTAGGTGGAGAGGGCAAATGCTGAAGTACTGCGAGGCCTGAGGACCAAGACTTTTGACAGGCTGCACAAGAGCGGAAGGCGCTGGATTGATGAGTTGTCGGCGGTTCTTTGATCGATCAGAACGACGCCAAATCGGGCCACCGACCAGACACCCTTTGCCCTGGTATACGGGGCAGAGGCAGTTCTCGCCACGAAACTCACATACGGGTCACCTCGAGTTCTCGCTTATGACGAGTTTGAGCAAGAGCAATTGCGGCAAGATGACGCGACGCTCCTCGAGGAAGATCGTCTTCGAGCGGCTGTGAGAGCAGCGTGCTACCAGTAAGCCTTGCGCCGCTACCATAGCCACAAGGTTCATGCCCGAAGCTTTGAGGAAGGCGACCTTGTTCTTTGGCGCGTTCAATCAGCCAAGAATTCCAACAAGTTGACGCCGAAGTGGGAAAGCCCTTATCGGGTAATACGAGTCACCAGGCCTGGCGCAGTCTGGCTGGAGACCAAGGATGCCATTCCAGTGAGCAACTCATGGAACATCGAACATCTTCGCAAGTTTTACCCATAAGGCACGGTTGCCGGGCCCCCCGGCAAGCCACATTTTGTACGAGCCTTGCCGACAAGGCATGTAACCCTCTGTATAAAGCCAGGTGCAGACCCTAAGCATAAATAAAAGAAGCACTGGCGCCCTAAGTTATAGCATGCATGCTAGGTTAAGTCTCTCCCTCGGTTAGGGTTGATAGTGCTTGGCTGCGACTAACCCCTAGCATAGAGGTCGAGTGTGCGTCTCTCTGTTCCTTTGTGTCCTCTTTGGTTCGCATGGTACATGGAAATTTCTGCTGAGCTTTTTGGAAGAAAGAGAACAAGCTGACGCTCCGGTCCCGGCAAGCCAAGGTTGCCGGGGGTTGCAAACATGAGGGTCCAACCATGGCAAGCCAAAGTTGCCGGGGGGCTGCAGATTCAGATAAGTCTTTTATCCCCAGTTATGCATTTTCGTATAGAATTGGGACGTATGAAACCTCATTTTATTCCTAGACTACCGTGCTCCCCTTTTCTTGTACCCAAGAACTATTCCTTGGGTCGGAACTTGGTTGTAGTCGTGGTATCAAGGAAGCAAACAAAGGGCCTAACCCTGCTTCGCCCCTGTCTCCGCCAAGAGCGTGAGTATGGTTGAATGAAGTAAGGGGACGACAAGGTCTTTTGCCGGGCGACAACGTTTATGTTAAAAATAACAAGGATTCGTTCCTTGGCATGGGTTTTGCTCATGCACACAGAACCTGACAAGCACCCTTTTCCATTAATACATCCCATACAGGTACAGTTCATACGAAATGTAAACACGAGCAAGGGGATTACAAGGTTTAAATCTGACAAGTGCCCGAAGGCTTAAAAACTAAAAAGAGATAAGATGCCCATAATCCCTTTCTTGTCCCTCTCCCCAGGAGACAGAACAAGATGACAGGAGGGCAAAAGGAGCGCCTAGGCGAGGTATGAGCAGCAGAAGACACCAAGAGAGCATCCAAGCGGCCGTTCGGAAGGGGGCTGGTGATTACGGTGCCGGGAGAAGAGCCGAAAGATGAGGCAGCGGGCCAGCAATACGCTACGAAGGCGTAGGTGCCATCTTACTTCGACGTGTCGGCCCGCCACCCGCCTTCTTCATCTTCTCCGGCCCTCCTATTCCAGCCGCCCAAGGAGGCGATCCCGAGAAGTTCAAGGAGCTGGCCCCACCCCCGGAAAATCACTCTGCCGGGGGAAGGGCCAGGTGCAGATGCTGCTGCTGCTGGCGCCGCCCAGGGATGGTGTGTCCGACGTCTAGTCGAACCCCTCATCATCCCGCCTGGTGCCCTCATCATCGTTGTTGCTATCCTCCTCGCCACTCTCGCTTGAGGAGGAATCTTCATTATCGGAGCAACTCTCCACGCAGCACCTCAGGAGAGTTCCCAGGTGCCCGAAGACCTTGACGGAGAGCAGGCCATTCTCCATTAATTTGAAGTGGAGAACGAGCCCCTCCGACAGGCTGTGAGCATGAGCGAAGGCCTTCCATCCGCAATGAAGATACATGACGTGAGGGGCGGGGAAGTCGACATCGACCCTCATGTTACCATTCCCGCAACCTCTCATATGCAACCTCAGAGCATGCGGCGGGTCGAGCTCCATCTCCCGAGAAAACGGAGTAAGGAGAAGGATATGATGACGCAATGGCTAGTACAGCCTAATAACGAACTCGCGGGGCTGGTCTCTGACGTGGCCTTCCATTAGGGGAGGGGCCGCTGGCGGAGGCGAGGCCGGTGCACCGCCCTGTCCTCCTCTTCCTCGAACGCCATGGCGGCCTCGATCTCGCCCCCTCCCCCTTCCTCTCATAGTCGGCTCTACTGCCACAAGCTCTTGGGGAGGAGGGGCATGCTGTCGGGCAAAGGCCCTTGTCGCCGCCATCAGAGCACCGACGCGCCCTCTCGCCATGGCGATGGATGGAGAATGGAGACGAAGCGGAGACACGAGGGGATGTTCCTCCTCCTCCTGAGTCCCCTTTTGTATAGTCGAGCAGAGAAGGCTAAAAGGCTAGCTCTACGCCTCTGAAGAGCTCGCTTGGGTCCGGCTCATTAAGTGGCGACGAGCGACGTCGTCGATCGTCCTCCTTGCCCAATCAAGGCATGTAAGCATCAGCCACCGTGCGCCTTCCCGTATCCCATGCGTCTGTCACCTACCCCACGTCGTGCATGAGGCGTACGTGGTGCAAGGGGTGGGCGTAATGGGAAACATGGAACGACGGTTCCAAAGCGGAGAAAGTAAATGAGTGGCGGCCCTGCGGTTTTAAGGGACACGCAAGCCGCCTCTTTACTATTCACCACGGGATGATGCAGGCATGCTTCGGTCACCCCCACGCACGATTCCCATGTCATGCATTCAACGCGGGTCATGGGGAAGCGCAGCGGACGGAAAAGTTACCACGGTAAAATCCGCCCCGCCTGCCCGTGCACCGTTCTGGGCCTGGCCCAACAATGCGTCGCGCTTATGTGTGGCCCAGGCCCGGGGGCTCCTGTCGGTGTACTAAAGAAGGGGCTCCCCTTTGTATCCCTTTACCTGTGCACGGGCAGTCAGAGCCACACCCGCAACCACACTTAGCAGGGCAGAGAAGGGAGCCAGAGCGCAAGATGATTAAACCAATTCCAAGACCAAGAGACACAAGAAGCAAGGGGACGAGGTGGATTCCCGTGGCAAGATCCTTGCTGGGGCGGCCTCTGCAGCTCCGGTAGGAGCCAGGCCGGGGAAACTTGCCTAGTGCCAACGGAGCGCTCCACCCTTGATCCCGAGGGTTCCGATGTCATCAATCACATTGGAACCAAGGCTCGGGAGGCACCTCCATGATGGCATGCAGATCTTTGTGAAGACAAGAAGCACATGAGATCAGATGAGAACTAGAAGACGATGATCCTCGGCAAGATCCTTGCCAAGGATACCCACAAGACCCTCGGCAAGATCCCTGCCGGGGACGACCGTGATGCCCCGGCAAGACCCTTGCCAGGGCCCCGGCAAGACCCTTCCGAGGATATCCGCGGGGCCGCAGCCAGGCCCACGCCCGCCAAGATTCCACCGCCACTTCCTATGCAGCTACCAGCCCACCAACCAGGCGGGCACCTGCGTGGCGACACGAGGCCTCTCGGCCAACTCAGCAAGCACATGTGTGGTGGCATGCAGATCTTCGTGAAGACCCTACCACCACACCAACTCAGTAGCCTGCCAGCCTATATGGCGCTGCATGCATCGCTGGCCTGGACGCGTGTCGGGGCAGGACGAGGCAACAACATACGAGACGGGCCTTGTTATCGTCCCCGATAAAGCAAGGGGGACACCTAAGGAGTGCATTGAATGCGTTCTATCCCGTAATGGCGAGCGATAAGCTCGGCCATTGTATACCTTTCCACCTCTTGTGTGCCACTGTGGCGTCTCCTTCGACTATAAAAGGAGGCCCGAGGCATGCTGGAGAGGGATTCGGACCCTTGGACAAGTTACGCATCGTAGCTAGCTCAAGAACTCCAAGAACACTCAAATAGACACCAAAGTAGGACTAGGGTATTACGCATCCTCGCGGCCCAAACCTGGGTAAACGATCCTTGTGCTTGCTGGCTCCTGATCCTGCTCTTTCCACAACCCCGTGCCCGCCGACCGTAGTAGGGATTCCAGTGATCCCATAGGTGTCATTTCCCACCGACATCGGGAAAGGGAAATAAGAGTGGCAATGCCAAGGGGCCGTAGCAAAACTCGGCGAATCAGGGGGGCAACAGAAAGCGCAAGGCTGATGGTAACTTAGATTTTGTAGCTAATACCAATACGCAGAATAATGGTCAGTGTCGTAAGGGGAGGCCGCCTCCTCAGACAGGTGGATCGGGTCCCACTCTTGAGCAGTTGATGAATGAGCCCTGCCCAAAGCATGGTACGCACGAGAGGCCATCCACTCACCTTTGGAAAGATTGTACAATCATGGGGGCTTTCAAAAATTCTAATTTATTCCAAGACCACCATGGGCCGGGTGGCGGCTCAGGTTCTGGTGGCGGCGGTTCTCATGGCCCGGGTGACGGAGGTGGCGGTCCTAATTTCGGCTTCCAGGATATCCAACACCATCAAGGTAATCAGGGAAGTTACGATCAAGGTAATCAGTGTGGTTACAATCAACAGTCCGGTGAAGGGGGTCAGCAGCAGCAGCAGTCTGGATATCAAAGTCATCCAAAGCAGTTGAATAGCGGACAATACAATGTATTCACCACAAGTCTATGCAACCGGGACTAGAAGCTCCATAAGAGGGTTGTGAATGCTGTAGAGCCGGCAGTCCCACATTACTTGTGATGGTCTGAGCAACCCATTATGTGGAGCCGAGAGGATCACCCGCCCCGAGTTGATAATTCGGGTCACTTGGCTTTGGTAGTGGCGCCTCAAGTTGGTGGATACAAGTTCACTAAGGTACTCATGGATTGAGCTAGCGACATTAATATTCTTTATTATGATACTTTCTGTCGCATGGGGCTAACCGATAAAAATCTTAAGCCGTCCAATATTGTTTTCCATGGAGTGGTGCCTAGTAAGTCGGCGTACCCTATAGGCAAGATTGAGCTAGAAGTGGACTTTGGAGATGAGCACGATTCTAGGGATGAGAAGTTAACCTTTGAAGTGGTCAAGATCAGGAGCCCGTACCATGCTCTGTTTGGACGGCTAGCTTATCCCAAGTTCATGGCACGGCCGTGTGATGTTTTATTTACAGCTCAAGATGCCGGGTTACAAGGGGACCATCATAGTGCATGGAAGTCGGAAGATAGCTCTGGAGTGTGAAGAAGGTGATGCTGCTTATGCTGATTCTATCTGCGCAACAGAGGCGTTGAAATTTTACAAAGATAATGTTGATCTGGCTGATATGACATCTTTGAAAAAGCCTACTACAGAGCATGATCTGGTGCTGAAGTTGAAGTCGGCCGATGACACTAAGCTAGTCGACTTTGTTCATGGCGATTCATCCAAGCAGTTTAGTATCAGTGCTAACCTGGATCCTAAATAGGAAAGCGCGCTCATCGAGTTCATCCGTGAGAACCGGGACATCTTTGCATGGAAGCCTTCTGACATGCCGGGTGTACCATGGGAACTCACTGAGCACACTCTTAATATTTATCTAAAGTTTAAGCCGGTCAAGCAATTCCTTCGTCGCTTCAATGAGGAGAGGCGTAAAGCCATTGGTGAAGAAGTGGCCCGGCTCTTGGCAGCTGGGCTCATTGTCGAAGTCTTTCATCCTGAGTGGTTGGCTAATCTGGTACTGGTGCTTAAGAAGAATGGCACTTGGCGTATGTGTGTGGATTACACGGACTTAAATAAGGCATGTCCGGCTGATCCTTTTGCTCTCCCTCATATTGATCAAATCATTGATGCTACGGCGGGTTGTGAGTGTTTGAGCTTTTTGGATGCTTACTCTGGTTATCATCAGATCAAGATGGCAGTTAAGGACCAGGAGAAAACAACTTTTATCACTCCCTTTGCGGCCTTCTGCTATGTATCAATGCCTTTTGGGCTCAAGAGTGCCCAGGCAACTTACCAGCGATGTGTGCAGAATTATCTTCACGATTAGATTGGGCGCAATGTTCATGCTTATGTGGATGATATAGTGGTGAAATCCAGAGAGAAGGAAACCTTGATAGATGATTTAAAGGAGACCTTCAACAATCTCCGGGTCTACAAGATAATGCTTAACCCGGCCAAGTGTGTTTTTGGTATGCCAGCAGGTAGGCTTTTGGGTTTTCTGGTTTCTAACAGAGTCATTGAGGCTAACCCGGAGAAGATCAAGGCCATTACCTCCCTGGCAAAGCCGGTGTGTATCAATGATGTTCAACGCCTGGCGGGTCGTATTGCTGCCTTAAGCCGGTTCATAAGCCGGTTGGGTGAGAAGGCCATACCGTTGTACCAGATGATGAAGAAAACATATGACTTTATCTGGAGTGATGCTGCTAACGACGCACTTGAAGCTTTGAAAAAATAGCTAGCTTAGCCGCCAGTCCTTGTTGCTCCTATTGACAAGGAGTCGTTGTTATTATATGTGGCTGCTACCGCCCGAGCTGTCAGTGTAGCTATTGTGGTAGAACGGAAGGAGGCAGGCAAGGAATATCCGGTTCAATGGTCGGTTTACTATATCAGTGAAGTGCTTATTGAGTCCAAGCAGAGATATCCACATTGGCAGAAGCTCGTTTATGGGGTGTTCATGGCCAACCAGAAGCTTAAGCAATATTTTTTGGGTCATCCTATCACCGTGGTTAGTTCTGCTCCCTTAGGGGATATTATTCAAAACAGAGAAGCCACAGGGCGGGTCGCCAAGTGGGCCATTGAGCTTGGACCTCATGGTTTGAAGTATATGCCTCACACGTCCATCAAGTCTCAAGCACTTGTGGATTTTATCAATGATTGGACAGAGCTGCAGATGCCTGAAGAGAAGCCAGATAACACGTATTGGACCATTCACTTTGATGGGTCTAGGCAATTGGAAGGCTCGAGGGCTAGAGTTGTCTTAGCTTCCCCTCAAGGTGACATGTTTTGTTATGTCTTAAGGTTGATGTTTCCCTGTTGAGGGAGTCCTGGACTAGGGGGTGTCTGGATAGCCGAACTATCATCATCGGCCGGACTCCAAGACTATGAAGATACAAGATTGAAGACTTCGTCCCGTGTCCGGATGGGACTTTCCTTGGAGTGGAAGGCAAGCTTGGCGATACGGATATGTAGATCTCCTACCATTGTAACCGACTCTGTGTAACCCTAGCCCTCTCCGGTGTCTATATAAACCGGATGGCTTTAGTCCATAGGACGAACAACAATCATACCATAGGCTAGCTTCTAGGGTTTAGCCTCCTTGATCTCGTGGTAGATCCACTCTTGTAACACATATCATCAATATTAATCAAGCAGGACGTAGGGTTTTACCTCCATCAAGAGGGCCCAAACCTGGGTAAAACATCGTGTCCCTTGTCTCCTGTTACCATCCGCCTAGATGCACAGTTCGGGACCCCCTACCCGAGATCCGCCGGTTTTGACACCGACATTGGTGCTTTCATTGAGAGTTCCTCTGTGTCGTCACCGATAGGCCCGATGTCTTCTTCGATCATCATCAACGACGCAGTCCAGGGTGAGACCTTCCTCCCCGGACAGATCTTCGTATTCGGCGGCTTCACACTGCGGGCCAATTCGCTTGGCCAACTGGAGCAGATCGAAAGCTACGCCCCTGGCCGTCAGGTCAGATTTGGAAGTTTAAACTTCACGGCCGACTTCCGTGGGGACTTGATCCTCGATGGATTTGAGCCACAGCTGAGCGTGCCACACTATCATGGCGAGCATGATTTAGCTCTGTAGCCGGATAGTACCCTGGAGGCCGCACTCGAACCCGCTCCGATCTTCAATTCGGAGCCGGCTATGCAGATCGAGGACGGATGGCTAGACACCGCCTCGGGGGCTGCGACCTCTATGGCGATAGAGCCGAATAATGACCTTGTCCCTCATGAAGCTCGTGACTCCGAGGTGCCGGACTCCTTGCCGGACTCCGAACCTCCCGCGCCCCCTCCGATCGAATCCGATTGGGCACCGATCATGGAGTTCACCGTAGCGGACATCTTTCAACACTCACCTTTTGGCGACATCTTGAGTTCGCTAAAGTATCTCTCATTATCAGGAGAGCCCTAGCCGGACTGCGGCCAGGACGGTTGGGATGCGGACGACGAAGAAATTCAAAACCCACCCACCACCCACTTAGTAGCCACTGTCGACAATCTAACCGACATGCTAGACCGTGACTCCAAAGACATCGACGGTATGGACAACGATGCTAGAGACGACCAAGAACCAGTGCCTAACAGGCACTGGAAAGCCACCCCAACTCATGACGTATACATAGTGGATACACCAAAAGGAAGCGACAAAGAGGAAAAACGGGACGTGGCGAAGGACAACTCCCCCAACAAACAACCAAAACGGCGACGCAAGCGCCGCCCGAAGACCGGCCTCAATAAAAACGGCACCCATACGGACCCGGCCTTAGAGCAGGGCGAAGCAGTGGACGACGCACATGCCACCAAGCAGCCATCCGAACATGATGAACTGGACAAGCAAGCCATCCCCGGCGAAGATGATCTCACATCACCAGAGCATACGAACCTTCATAAAAGGCTCGTCGCCACTGCACGAAGTTTGAAGAAGCAAAAGCGGAAGCTCAAAACAGCAGAGGACGCACTCAGAATGAGATGGAGCAAAGTACTCAACACCGCAGATAAATATGGCGCAAGTCACTAGACAAAGAGCTACCCGAAGCGCAAGCTGTTGCCCGAATTTGACGAGGAGGCCTTAGAGCCCCCGCAGTCAAAAAAGAAAGAAGCCGCCTGGCCGGATAGACGACCAGATGACAGGCCAAGAGCAACAAGGGGCGCCGCACACAAGCCGGCACACGATCAGCATAAAGATCCTCGGAAAAAGGATGACCCAGCCAGGTCTATCTATGGGCTAAAAAATAAGACTCCAGGAAGCAACATAACCCGCTGAGCATTTGAAGACAACGGCACACCTAAATATAGGGGCGCCGCACACCCACTATGTTTCACCGACGAGGTACTGGATCATGGATTTCCAGCGGGATTCAAACCCGTAAACATAGAAGCATATGACGGAACAACAGACCCCGGAGTCTGGATTGAGGATTATATCCTACACATACATATGGCCAGAGGAGACGATCTCCATGCCATAAAATACCTACCCCTCAATCTCAAAGGGCCAGCTCGGCATTGGCTTAAAAGCCTCCCAGAAAACACCATTGGAAGTTGGGAAGAGCTTGAGGATGCGTTTCGAGAAAATTTTCAGGGGACTTATGTCCGCCCTCCGGATGCAGACGATTTAAGTCACATAACTCAACAGCCCAAAGAGTCAGCATGCAAATTCTGGAATAGGTTCCTCACTAAAAAGAACCAAATAGTCGACTGTCCGGACGCTGAAGCCTTAGCAGCCTTTAGACACAACGTCCGAGACGAATGGCTCGCCAGACACCTCGGCCAGGAAAAACCAAGAACAATGGCCGCACTAACAAGCCTCATGACCCGCTTTTGCGCGGGGGAAGACAGCTGGCTGGCTAGATGCAGCACCAGCAACCCGAGTACATCCGAAGTCAGGGATGGAAATGGGAAATCGCGACGCAGAAAAGATCAGCGCCGGAATAAGAAAAATGGCCCAAACAGTACGGCGGTCAACGCCGGATTCAAAAGCTCTCGGTCGAACAACAAAACACTGCCCCTCAAGGACAACAGTGACGAGCTATCCAACCTAAACAAGATTCTGGATAGGCTATGTCAAATACATGGTACCTCCGGGAAGCCTGCAAACCATACCCATAGAGATTGTTGGGTCTTCAAGCAGTCCGGCCGACTTAACGCCGAACACAAGGGGCTCGACACACCAAGCGAAAGTGACGAACCCCAAAAGCAGCACTCCGGAAAACAGAAGACTTTCCCACTAGAAGTCAAAACAGTGAACTACTTCATGTGATAACACGAAAACACAGCGTGGCACCTGCCATACCAGGACACCGTCCGCAGAATGGGGATAGACCCTACCAAAATCCGCCATAACAGCACTTCCTTCAAAGGAGTGACGCCAGGCCTTCAAGCCAATCATACGGCCTCTGTACCACTAGAGGTTGTGTTCGGTTCATCTGACAACCTCCGTCGCGAAAAGCTCACTCTCCATATCGCCCCATTTGACAGTGGCCATCAAGCACTACTGGGACGCAAAGCTTTCGCCCGCTTTAACGCAATACCACATTACACGTCTCTTATACTTACAATGCCCGGTCCACGCGGCATAATCTCATTAAAGAGTAACTCCGAGTGTTCCTCGACCATGGAGAGCGTGGGGCTGCCTTGACAGCCACTCCGACCTTGCAGGTCAAGGCCCCTAAAAACAGGTCATTCAGACCCCGGACACGGTTAGGCGAGTCCGGCGTAAATAAACAAGGGGCTTCCCAGCCACATACCCCCTTTATAAGGGGCCGCACGTATAAACGATGAGAGCCAATAACGCTCAACTTTCTTCATATTCCAAATTATACTTTATTTTAATACAACTTTTGCACGATATTTCTTAGAAACTAAGTCCTTCTCTTTTACAAATGAAGCACGTGCTACACCCGTCCAGGATACAGCACAATGGAGACACAGGCGCAGACGTGCAGCAGGGACCCGTTGCAAGGATTCTTTTTAGATTAAGACCCTGCGTAAACCTTTCTTACTGTCTCTTGTTGATACACATCCCCCGGTTTCCTACCATAGTCGAGGAGGAGGCTGGCGTTTTGGCATCGGCCGGTCAGAAGTTCCCGCCTGTACCTGGACACTAGGGGCTTAGGGCATTGTTCTGCCCGGTATCATAAAGACCGAACACCTCAGGGAGTGTTCGGCGTCTCGAGTTAGGCCTTATATGCATCAGCTCCGAATCATGTCTTTGGTCAAATGTTGGGTTTGCCCGGCTCCTGTGTTTTGCTGCCTTACGTTACGTATCATCGGCTAACGCGACACCAGGAGAACTACCGCGATTGTGCCCCGGTTCGGCTGGGCGAGCACCTTAGTAGAGAAAGCCGAAAACTGACTGTCATGATATAGCGAGAGACTGGTCAACCACTCGATCGACCATTGGAATGTTTAGAATTCCTCCGCTTTGACGAAGGACCGCTTCCCGGTCAGGCACATACGCGCCCCGAGTTCGGAGAAGAGCGGTGGTTCCAGGGGCTATATAGTAGCCCCACATTCGAGCTCCTATGGCTAAGTGGAAGTGATAAAGCATTATAGTCTGGTTGCCTAGTTTGCTACGCTATCACCTCCTTAAAAGGACCAAAGACATTGGATTAAGTGTGAAAAAGCGCTTTTCTTTTTGCAAACACCCCCGCACCATGTGCGTGGGGGCAGAAGCCAAAGACTGCCATCTTTCAGATTATACATACATATACGGCCGCACAGGAGATAGTTCAATACTTGAACACACAAGTATAAAAAGCTATTGCATTATAAACATGATCTCAGAAATCATACATGTCATTCAAACATAACATCTTTCGAGCACTGCGACTTTATTAAACGAGCGCCCCTGCAGGACTTCCTCAAAATAGTTCTCGGTGGGGAATCGGCTTTTGTCCGAACCCCGGGATGCAACAGCGGTGGCATCCATCTCCGCCCAGTATGTCTTACCACGGGCAAGAGCCATCCATGCACCGTCTATGCATGCCGACCGCTTCATCGCCCCAATACGCGGCACCGCCCCAAGGAATTGCTGCAACAAGCCAAAATAACTCTTTGGCTTGGGCCTTTCCGGCCACAGATGAGTGACCACATCCGTCATGGCAAGTCCGGACAATCTATTCAGCTCAGCCCACTCAACCAGCCGATCACTCAACGGAAGTGGACGCTCCGGACTATGGAATTGAGACCAGAAAAGCTCTTCCATTTCGTGATCCTTCTGGCTTCGGAAGTGCACGACTGCGTCCGCCGCACTCGCTGCCAAGTGCAGATAAGGATCCTCCGCACCGTACAATCGGCCCAGCTGAGCATACTTCGGATCCTTGAACTTCCTACGCAGCATAAAGGGCTTTCCAGCCGCAATGTCTCCGACCTGACGTAGTTCCTCCTTCATAGCCCGCATCGCACTATAGGCATCCTTGGCTTCGGCGTCGGCCTTCTTCAGGTCCTCTTGCTCCGCTCGGCGTTCTCTTTCAAGAACCTCCTGGCGGTCGGTAGCAACTTTTAATTTCGCGGCCATTCCGGCCATCTCCTCCCTGCTTCAGCAGTGAGCAGCCTTCTTGGCTTCTAGCTCTTCTGCTGCCTTCGAGGCAGCCGCCTCGCTTTTTCTGGCTTGCTCCTTGGCCCGAGCAAGTTCTCCTCGAAGGTCTTCCACAGGAGCAGCACCATCTGCATCAAGCATACACATTGTAAGGAATGGGCGCCAGCTCCCTTACTAGGCGACCGCGGAGCAACCACATACCTTGTGACTCATCAAGTCGTTTATTGACCAGCGAGATGTCCGCATCCGCAACGTCGAGTTGCCTCTTCAGCTCGGCAAATCCATCAGTCCGGCTGGCCACCTAACGTTCCGCCACCTGCATAAGAAAGGTGACAATCTATAACTGAGATTACGATCCTCGGCACGCTGTCGCTTTCGACAGCATACCAAGTCTCAGGGGCTACTATCTATACAGGGCGCACTTCATGTGCAAAACTGTCAAAAGGTATGTCATTTTTTGCGTACCTCAAACCCCGTCAGCAAACTTCCGACGGCCTCACACAACCCGCTTTCAGCGGACGAGATCCAATCAATCACCCTACTCATTAATGTGCGGTGATCTTCTGAGATAGACACCCTCTTGAGCAAATCCTGCAGCTCCACCGGTCGTACTCCAATAGGTGCCGAACTCTCCGGCTCCGCCGGACTCGGGGAGACCCTCCGTGACGACACCTCAGGGTCGCCCGCCCCGCACGACGGGGCGGCAGATGGAGGCGTTTCGCTCTCCATCATCTCCGGACGAAGGTCTCCCGAAGATGAGTTGTGCTGAGATGGGCTGAGATCCGAACTACAAGGTGAAAACTTCGGTTACCCTTATAAATTAAGTAGGGGTGTCCACCATTACAAAATCCCCCCTTTTTACTTATGGCTCGCTAGAGGGCTGATTCCTCCGAGGAGACAGTACGGTCGGGGCTCTTCCTGGCACAAGACCTTCCGGTACAGATTTCTTTCCCCGCTTTGAGGCCTTGGCCTCCGGGTCTTCGGAAGCAGTCCTCTTCTCCCCCTGGAAGGAGGGACTCTCGATTCCTCCCTTACTGAAAGCCTCCTTGGCGGAGGTGGTAGTTCCCCTGTGCCCCCCTTCGCCCTCCTCCGAAGGTTCAACCTCCAACATTTTGATAAACACAGGATCATGCGTGGTCTCAGGGAGGGGGGCCGGACACCGTATCAGTTTTGCTTGCGCTATCCACTCCTGTCCAAGGGATAGATGGTTGAAAGGCAAACCCACGATAAATAAATGGACGATGTGTCCGGACACGGGGCTACTTACTTGGTTATCTGGGCGATTGCAGCTTAGGCCAGCATCCTCGGTCAATTCCGGACGCATCTCTTGCGATCCGAAGAACAGTTTGTACATCTCCGCGGGTGTCAAACCCATGAAGTGTTGAAGAGCTCGTGGCCCCTCCGGATTAAATTCCCACAGGCGGAGGGGGCGACGTTTGCAGGGCAGTAGGTGTCAGAGCAACATAACTTGTACCACTGCGACCAGATTGATCTCCCTTTCTTGGAGGCCTCGAATCTGGTCCTGCAACAGGGGTACGTCTTTGGACGGCCCCCAGTCAGGCCCCTTGTTGACCCATGACGTCAACTGCTGTGGAGGGCCCGAGCGGAAGACGGGCGGCGGCCTCTGCCTACTGCCCCTGGGAGCAGTGATATAGAACCACTCATTTTGCCACAAGCCGAGCTCCTCCGGAAAAGAGCCCTCGGGCCATGGAGCATCGGCCCTCTTGCTTATAACCGCCCCGCCGCACTCTGCCTGACGCCCCTCAATCATCTTCGGCTCCACGTTGAAGGTTTTGAGCCACAAGCCGAACTGAGGGGTAGTGCGGAGGAAGGCTTCGCAGACGACAATGAATGATGAGATGTGGAGGATGGACTCCGGAGCCAAGTCATGGAATTCCAGCCCATAGTAAAACATGAGCCCCCTCACGAAGGGATCCGTCGGGAAGCCTAAACCCCGACGGAGGTGAGACACGAACACGACGCTCTCACCAAGCTCGGGGGTCGGAATAACTTGCCCTCGGGCAGGCAGCCTATGCGAAATCTCGTAGGTTAAGTACCTGGCGTCTCTCAGCTTTAGCACGTCCTCTTCCCTGATGGAGGAGGGCATCCACCGGCCTCGTAGGTCAGGGCCGGAGATTGTCGAAGATCGAAGGTACCCGAATCTGGAGCCCTGGGTGTTGGAACTCGGGGCGAGGGGCAGATTCGATAGAGGATTGAAGGAAAAGAACGGGCCTTGGTCTCATTATAAAGAGGAAGAATACCAAGAGCCGTCCCCGTGACCGTTTGGAACCCGCCTTCGATGGAGGGGGCGTGGCAACGGGCGCGGTTGGGTTACCCACGTCCGTATTGATGGAAATCCCGGAATAAGGGGAACACGATCTCTGCTTCGACAAGACGTACCAAGGAAACCGCTTCGCTAAACGCGCTGAGGTGGTACAATAAAAACAATTCGAGTAAAGGCTTGGTAGTGGTGTGATGTCACGCCACAAAACGCGTCAGCAGATTGAACTGGTGTAATATTATTCTCTCTATGGTGGTACGTGGAATTTATTTTTGCAGAGCCGGACACTATCCTGGTGTTCACAATCTTCTATAAATTATTCGGAGGAGGAACCCGCCTTGCAATGCCGAAGACAATATGCGCGCCAGACTTGTCGTCATTGAAGCCTGGTTCAGGGGCTACTAAGGGAGTCCTGGACTAGGGGGTGTCCGGATAGCCTAACTATCATCATCGGCCGGACTCCAAGACTATGAAGATACCGGATTGAAGACTTCGTCCCGTGTCCGGATGGGACTTTCCTTGGAGTGGAAGGCAAGCTTGGCGATACGGATATGTAGATCTCCTACCATTGTAACCGACTCTGTGTAACCCTAGCCCTCTCCAGTGTCTATATAAACCGGATGGCTTTAGTCCATAGGACGAACAACAATCATACCATAGGCTAGCTTCTAGGGTTTAGCCTCCTTGATCTCGTGGTAGATCCACTCTTGTAACACACATCATCAATATTAATCAAGCAGGACGTAGGGTTTTATCTCCATCAAGAGGGCCCGAACTTGGGTAAAACATCGTGTCCCTTGTCTCCTGTTACCATCCGCCTAGACGCATAGTTCGGGACCCCCTACCCGAGATCCGCTGGTTTTGACACCTACACCTGTACTAACAATGCAGCTGAGTATGAAGCCTTGCTCCATGGTCTTCGGATGGCTAAGGAGATGAACTTCAGCCGGGTGAGATGTTTTGGCGACTCAGACTTGGTAGCTCAGCAAGTTTCAGGCACATGGGATTCTAAGGACCCACTCATGGCGGCTTATCACCGTGAGGTTGATGCTATTGCTGGACACTGCAAGGGTTATCAAGTGGAACACATTGATCGCAGGAAAAATGAGGCGGCTGACACCTGAAGCCGGTTAGACGTTCTTCATAACCCTTCTGTTAAATTGCCTACAGAGGAAGATTTGGCTATTCCCGACCCGGAAGCACAATTGGTGGAGGCTCTTCATGCTATCCCAGATTCGACAGTCCCATATTTGGCTTATATGACCCGGGGCGAGTTACCTGAGGATGAAACTTTGGCTAGGCAGATAACCCGGCGGTCTAAGTCCATGACGATTGCCAATGGCGAGTTACACCACCGCAGTGTCACTGGGGCATTTCAGCATTGTGTTTATCCTGAGGAAGGTCGTGAGATTCTTTGTGAGATTCATGAAGGAGATTGTGGTCATCATGCCGGTTCAAAGTCTCTCGTGGCTAAAGCTTTTTCGTCATGGGTTTTATTGGCTGACGGTTCATGCTGATGTGGAGGATTTGGTCAGGAAATGTGATGGTTGTCAGAAATTTTCACGGTGAGCTCAAGTGCCGGCTCAAGAATTGAGGATGATTCCAATTACTTGGCCAGTTGCAGTCTGGGGGCTTGATATGGTTGGGACTTTTAAAAGGTCCAAGGATAAAAAGACCCACCTTTTGGTGGCGGTTGACAAATTCACAAAGTGGGTCGAAGCAGAGCCGGTCAGTAAGTGTGACGCGGCAATGGTAGTTCAATTCATTAAAAAGGTGATTTTTTGCTTTGGTTTTCCCCACAACATCATAACTGATAATGGCACTAATCTGTCCAAGGGTGCTATGAAAGAATTTTGTTAGCGTGAGCATATTCGACTTGATGTATGCTCAGTGGCTCACCCTCAATCCAATGGTCAAGACGAAAAAGCCAACCAAGAAATTCTGAGAGGCATCAAGCCCCGGCTTATGGTTCCTTTATAGAGGACACCAGGTTGTTGGGTGGAGGAGTTACCTTCAGTGCTATGGCGTATCAATACTACTCCCAACAAATCTACGGGTTACACGCCTTTCTTCATGGTTTACGGCAGAGGCAGTTCTCCCTAATGACATCCGTCATGACTCGCCCCGCGTGGCGGCTTATGTTGAAGCTGATAATGAACAAGCACGTCAGGATGCACTTGATCTATTAGATGAGAAGCGTGACCTTGCGGCAGCTCGCTCGGTGATTTACCAACAAGATCTACGCTGTTACCACAGCCACCGGGTTAAGTCCAGAACCTTGCAAGAAGGTGATTTGGTGCTCCGGCTCATACATGATCAAACTGATGTGCACAAGTTATCCCCACCTTGGGAAGGACCCTTTGTGGTCAACAAAAACTTGAACAATGGTTCATACTACCTTATTGATATTCAAGAGCACAAGGACTCACGTAAGTCGGAGGAGGAGACCCGGCGGCCATGGAATATTGCTCATCTTCGGCCTTACTACACTTGAGCCACCGGCTCTTATGATGTACATATTTTGATGATGTATATATTATGATGATTATAATAAAGTTGGCATCCCTGATAAAGCAGGGCCTCTGTCATTTCATCTTCAAGAATAATGAGTCTTTTTCATCATAATTTCATGGTCACTAGGGGCTTCATGATCGTATTCGAATCATAGCTGTCGGTACCCTTTTGATCGGCGCAATGCCACAAACCACTTGGGGGCTTCCTGATCGTATCCGAATCATAGCCATTAACCATTTTGGTCCGGCTTCCTGATCGTATTCGAATCATAGCTGATACGTCTCTGTCGTACCTATAATTTTTGATTGTTCCATGCCAATATTATTCAACTTTCATATACTTTTGGCAAATTTTTATACTATTTTTGGGACTAACATATTGATCCAGTGCCCAGTGCCAGTTCTTGTCTGTTGCATGTTTTATGTTTTGCAGAAAAACCATTTCAAACAGAGTCCAAATGGAATAAAAACGGACGGAGAATATTTTTAGAATATTTATGATTTTTGGGAAGAAGAATCAACGCGAGACGATGCTCGAGGGGCCCACGAGGCAGGGGCGCGCCCCAGGGGGTGGGTGCGCCCCTGGCCCTCGTGGACACCCCGTAAGGCGGTTGCTACTCTTATTTCACCATAAGAAAGCTAATATCCGGAAAATATCGTCTTGAAGGTTTCAATTCAATCGGAGTTACGGATCTCCAGGAATATAAGAAACGGTGAAAGGGCAAAATATGGGAACGCAGAAACAGAGAGAGAAAGAGAGACAAATCCAATCTCGGAGGGGCTCTCGCCCCTCCCATGCCATGGAGACCATGGACCAGAGGGGAAACCCTTCTCCCACCTAGGGAGAAGGTCAAGGAAGAAGAAGAAAAAGGGGGGCTCTCTCCCCCTCGCTTTCGGTGGCGCCGGAACGCCGCCGGGGCCATCATCATCACCGCAATCTACACCAACACCTCTGTCATCTTCACCAACATCTTCATCACCTTGCCCCATCTATATTCAGCAGTCCACACTCCCACAATCTGCTGTACCCACTACTTGAACATGGTGCTTTATGCTTCATATTATTATCCAATGATGTGTTGCCATCCTATGATGTCTGAGTAGATTTTCGTTGTCCTTTCGGTAATTGGTGAATTGCTATGGTTGGTTTAATTTGCTTGTGGTTATGTTGATGTCCTTTGGTGTCCATCATATGAGCGTGCGTGTGGATCACACCATAGGGTTAGTTGTATGTTGATAGGACTATGTATTGGAGGGCAAGAGTGACAGAAGCTTCAACCTAGCATAGAAATTGATGCATACGGGATTGAAGGGGTACCAATATATCTTAATGCTATGGTTGGGTTTTACCTTAATGAATGTTAGTAGTTGCGGATGCTTGCTAATAGTTCCAATCATAAGTGCATAGAATTCCAAGTCAGGGATGACATGCTAGCAGTGGCCTCTCCCACATGAAACTTGCTATCGGTCTAGTAAAGTAGTCAATTGCTTAGGGACAATTTCACAACTCCTACCACCACTTTTCCACACTCGCTATACTTACTTTATTGCTTCTTTATCTAAACAGCCCCTAGCTTTTATTTACGTGCTCTTTATTATCTTGTAAACCTATCCAACAACACCTACAAAGTACTTCTAGTTTCATACTTGTTCTAGGTAAAGCGAACATTAAGTGTGCGTAGAGTTGTATCGGTGGTCGATAGAACTTGAGGGTATATTTGTTCTACCTTCAGATCCTCATTGGGCTCGACACTCTTACTTATCGAAAGAGGCTACAATTGATCCCCTATACTTATGGGTTATCAAGACCTTTTTCTGGCGCCGTTGCCGTACAGTCATAGCGTGGGGTGAATATTCTCGTGTGTGCTTGTTTGCTTTATCACTAAGTAAATTTTTTACTGTTCTTAGTTGTTTTCTATCTTTAGTTATGGGTAGTAAATGCAAAATACCAAAAAAATTAGTTGTACCTACTACACCAATGGTTTAAGAACTGTGACAGCCTGGTTTTGCCCTCTTTCTCTCTTCTGGTTTCAGTTGGGTTTTGAATTGAATTTTGAGTCTGAATCATTTCAGTTGGACTTAAAACACTTGGGCATCACCTTGGCTTTCACCCAAGTGGCTCACCCCTCCTCAAAACCATCATTTCCTCTCTGTTCTACCTCAAAATAATGGCATGAGTATTTTTCTTAAATGAAAAATATTCATTTCCCTCTCAAAAACCCTAACCAGAAACTTGTGCTCCAAAGCAACCCCAATTTTTCTTGGCCACAAAATTCTGAGAAAATTCTCAAAAATCCTTTGAACCCCAAGGCACCTCCTTGAGAAAAAATATCACACCACTTTTTGGAATATTTTTGCTACAGAAATTATTTCCTATTCTGGGCAGAAATGGTAGTTTCTACAACAACTACCATTTTACTTGATCAAATGGAGCTGCATTTTCTTGTGCACCACCACCCTCCTAGATGATTGCTAGCCACCAAAGTGCATCTCCCAATTCCCAGCCGTTTAACCTCAGCAAGCTCTCAAAGTTACTGTCCAGTAACTTGCAGTGAAGTAAAAATCTTGTTCACTATGTCTGAGCTCAAACCAAAGTATGGTAACCTCTAAATCTACCATGAACAACACGCCAGACATGAAGTTTAGGCTTAGCTCGGCCTGAGGTCAAAGTTCACGCGGTGATCGCGTTCGTCCAGGCGTGCTGGCATGCAGCCGACGCGCTCTACGTTGCGCCCGAGCTTGTGTTGATCGCGTGATCGCTTCCCCGCCTGCCAAACCCCGCCACCATCACCGTCCCGACGCCCTTAACTCCACCCTAGCGCTCGCCGACGCTGGAGCTTGCCGCAGTGAGCATGGGCGCGGTCCGGCCAACCCAACAGTGCACTGTGCACTGTGTTCATCGCCATCCCCTGGCTCCTGTGCTCGTCTCCGCTTGCCCATAGTTCCCGCGTGAGCTGCGTTGCCTTCCCCCTCTCTCACTGACGCCGCTCGTCGCCGGGCGCAGCGTCCAGGTGTCCTCCGGCTGAGTCCGATCCCCTCACTCCGCTCGGCTATAAGTAGAGCCCCCCCAGCCTCCTTGAGCATCATCCGCTCCTCGCACACACTCCACAAACCTGTAGAAAGCTGTGGCCCAGCCGGGCAGGCCTCAGGCCACCGTACCCGAGCTTGAGCTCGCCGGTGATCCCCTCTGTCCGTCCGCACCACTCCAGCCCCTCCCAAGCTCAGGCAACCCTTCCAGGGCCTCTGCTGTGCCTCAGTGGTGCCGTCCGACCCGATTGGAGCCCCTGGTGCCGCCCCTAGTCGCCGTCGTCTTCAACTCCGGCGACCTCTTCTTCCTATCACCGCTGGAGAGGCCATTTCCGATGACATCCGACCACCCTAGCTAATATACGGGTACGAGCAGGTGCGCCTCCGTCCCCTCTCTCGATCTATCCCTCTAGCTCCGGTCAAGGAGCCCTCCTCGCCGGTGTGTGCTTTGGCGGAGCCCCACCGTGCTCTGTTTCCCTCTTCCCCTCCCTCTCACCTGACCAGCGGGGCCCGCTTGTCAGCCACTCTATATGCGCCCGAAGCGGTACGAGTGGTGGCACCCCGCAGGTTTACGCCTTCGACGTCACCCCCTAGCCTATTTAATATTAATTCAAATTCAAATTAATTCCAGAGCACTTCAAACAGCCACAACTTTTTAACCATAAGTCCAAATGAATTGATTCTTTTTGCATGGTGTTCTGTATGAAAATCTTTAGCAGCTCACAGAGATGAGATTTTTCTCTATTGCCTAGATTTTCTAGTGAATTTCAGAGATGTTTCTTGATGTTTTCTTTTTGTGCTTATAATTGTTTTCAGAGAGTGAAGCTTGTCTTGAGGATCACTAGGAGGAGTGTGACCCTCATATGCACTAAGGCAAGCCACAACAACATTTTCATGGTGACATTGCAATATTTGTGATTTATGTTCAAACTTGAATAATTAAATTTAGTTCACGCATTTTTAATCACCAAGTAAATAGTATTTTCATTCTGTTGTAAGCTAGATTATGTGAATATGTTGGACTACAGTAAGTTAGAAATTTAACTAAGTTAGTGTTAGTCTTTTTGAGTCATGTTAGATTATGGAGAAATAATCTGCTTATGAAAAACAAATAGTTGGGATAATATTTTCTTTGTTAAGAAAATAATGATGCTAAATATTGCTATGACTAGTTGCTGCTGAAACATGACTAGAATAGTGCCAAGAGTTTCTGAAGTGTTTGGTTAGTGCTCGATATAAGTTGACCCGGTATAGTTCCAATGATTAGTGAAGCATGTTATATCAGTGCATTTGCATGGTATGTCATGACACCGGTCACTTTTATTTTTAAGTTGAACCTAATAATAAATCAACTTGAACATATCGTTGATTGGGTCATGGTGCCACTGAATCGAGTTTTTCCCAGCGCAACCACATTTGACTTTATGGGAAGGCCTTTATTTGGTCCGTTGTCATGCCTCTGGTCGGTACCTCCAACGAGGGAAGGTTATGGGCGTGCGGTACCCTGGCCCGGTAAGCGGCCATAACCTTGTGTGCCCGTTGATGTTGTTTTGGTACCTTGTCCCCGTTTGGGACCGTTTTGCCACGATGGTGGTCGTTGGTGTCTGGGATAGACACAAGGCCACCCATGACTTAGCCCAATGGGGAGTTAGTCGGAGTGGCCGAGAGAGTGTCGTGGCAATGGATGGGTTTTGTTAGAATGTTGTTGGTCCACCCGAATGGGAGTGCGAGGCCATGGGTTCTGTGGCACCCCGGCTCAGAGCAACCGGTTTACCATGCATTGCCAGCCCAGAGACCTTGTCTTCTGGCAACACACAACAACTTGGTACAGACAACAACCGCTTTATTGATGCTAGCGGAGCAGAGCTTATATTACAACAGTTAGCGAGGCCAAGCGGCATACATGGTGCGGCTGAACAATATGTACATTATTTAGTGAACATAAAGGGGCCTCGATCATGACAACTACGCGGCAGCGGAACAACGTCGTAGTGGAACTCCATAGCACAGGGACACCGATGTGGACACGATCTAGACTCGAACAACACTCCTTTCCGCGGAACTTTCCTGAAATCTGGCATGACACGTCAGGTCAGTACATTGAATGTACTTGCAAGCTCACAACAAGCATAAACATAATGACAAACAATATCATGATAATTAACCAATTATTAACAATGCGACAATATATATATCCAACATGCTATGACCATACTCTTGTGATAATCATCCCTCGGACTGGCTTAACCAACCGTGATCGTTTCCGTATCACAAACATGTCAAACCCAAAGGCAATCTCGTGATCCTTACAACGATCACAACCACGACCAATAAATGGCCCGTGATCCTTAAGGCGATCACAACCACGACCAATAAATGTCCTGTGATCCTTACGGCGATCACAACCACGACCACATCTAGTCGAACTCAACATGATGGCCTTTCCGCCACCACCACAATGCAAACTTCATACTTAGTGTGCAAAATTCATTAAATGTTGACCCATGGTGTGACCTACTTTCGAGCGTGTCCTTAACCATGGACTCGGCTGTCGATAGATTTAATACACTCTGCAGAGGTAGTGCACTGGACCCACACCACGGAACCAATGGCCTCGCACTCCCATTCGGGTGGACCAACGACATTCCGACGAAACCACTCCATTGCCATGACACTCTCCCGGCCACTCCGACTCAATCCCCATCGGGCTAGTCCTGGGTGGCCCCATGTCTACCAAAGACACAACGACCACCATCGTGGCCACGATCCACACTGGGACCCGGTACCAAAAACTTAACAATGGGCTCACAAGGTTATGCCTGCTTACCGGCCCAGGGTACAACACGCCCATAACCTTCCCTAGATGGAGGCACCGACCAGAGGCATGACAATGAAACGAATAAAGGCC
This sequence comes from Triticum aestivum, assembly GCF_018294505.1. Taxonomy (NCBI): domain Eukaryota; kingdom Viridiplantae; phylum Streptophyta; class Magnoliopsida; order Poales; family Poaceae; genus Triticum; species Triticum aestivum. Next base: position 510,943,590 of record NC_057813.1, read on the forward strand.
GTCCCATACCGGCAAATGTGGTTGCAGTGGGAAAGACTCGATTCAGCGGCACCATGACCCGGTCAACAACATATTCAAGTTGAGTTATTATCAGGTTCAACTTAAAGTGAAAGTAGCCGGCATCATAATGCCATGACATGCATCACCAACATATGCATCACATATCAACGAAAATAACTGAGTCAACTACGCTCTCACTGAGCAATCAACAACTCAGGATACTCCTCTGGTTAAGATGAAGCCTCACTTTAACCAGAACCTTTTCTAGCAAATTTTATCATTTTTACTCATGCAAGAAAATAATCTCACTAATCACTTATATCCATAACCATATTATCTTTCATCACACCATAACTAAATAATTGTTAGTTTACCAACTAAGTTTACTTCAAACTTTCTGTAAATCAAGCATATGTACTATAACAAGCATCTAATAGAATATAATTAACAAATTAATAATTTAAATGCAGGATAATCATATGTTCAATTAGAAAATCACAAATATTGTAGTGGCACTATGAAAATGTTGTTGTGGCTTGCCTTAGTGCAGATGAGGTTCACAAACCTCCTGGTGATCTTCAAGACAAGCCTGCTCTTTTGAAAATAAATAAAAACACAAAAAGAAAACATCAAGAAACCTTTTGAAATTCACCAGAAAATCTAGACAGCAGGGAAAAATCCCAACTTCTGTGAGCTGCTAGATTTTTGGACAAAGAACACAATGCAAAAAGAATCATTGCATTTGGACTTATAGATAAAAAGTTGTGGCTGTTTGAAGTTCTCTTGATTTAAATGAAATTTGAATAAAAATTAAACAGGCTGGGGGGTGACGTTGAAGGCATAAATGCCCCGGGCGCCACCACTCGTACTGCTTCACGCGCGTACAGATTGGCTTACTAGCAGGCCCCGCAAGTCAAGTGAGGAGGAGGGGGATAGGGAAATAGGGAGCGGTGGGGATTCGCCAGAGCGCACGCCGGCGGCGAGGGATCTTGGGCCAAAACGAGAGAGAGGGATCGAAAGAGAATACGAAGGCGCACCTGCCCGTACCCATAGAGTGGCTAGGGGTGGTCGGACGGCGCTGGAAACAACCTCTCTAGCGGAGGCAGAGAGCAACGATCGCCGGAGACGAAGATGACGGCGACTAGGGCGACTCCAGGGGCTCCAACCGGGCGGAACGGCACCACCGGAGAGAGGCGGAGGCCCTGGAAGAGTTGCCCTGGCCTGGGAAGGGCTGGAGCTGTGGGGACGACCCGAGGGGATTGCCGGCGAGCTCGAGCTCGAGGACGGCAGCCCGCGGCCTGCCCGGCCGGGCTACGGCTTTCTACTAGCTTGTGGGGTGTGTGGGAGTGGAGTGAGGTGCTTGAGGAGGTTAGTGGTGGCCGTATTTATAGGCGTGCGGCGAGGGGGGGGGGGGTTCGGGCTCCGCCGGAGGACACCTGTCCATGGTGCCCGGCGACGAACGACACCAGTGAGAGAGGGGGAAGAAGACGTATCTCATGCGGGGACTGTTGGTGAACGGGGACGAGCATAGTGGCGAGGGGAAGATGACGAGCACAGTGTGTCGCGCACTATGGCGTTGGCCGGACCGTGTCCATGCCCGCTGCGGCGAGCTCCGGCGTCGGTGAGTGCCAGGGCAGAGTTAAGTGCGTAGAGATGGTGATGGTGACGCGGTTTGGCATGCTCTGGCAGGCTGGGTAGTGAGCACGCATGCAACAGAGCGCTTAGCGGCACTCAGAGCGCGTGTTTTGCATGCCAGCACGCCTGGACGAACACGGTCACCACGTGAACTATGACATCAGGCCATCCTAAGCGCAATCCTAATGTCTGGCATGTAGTCCGTGGTAGTTTTGAGTGTTACCACGATTGGGTTGGGTTCCAGGTGCAGTAGAAATGAGTTTATACTCCAGGTAAGTTTCTGGACAGTAACTTTGGAGGTTTACTATGGTCAAACCACTGGGAGTTGAGGACTGGGCTTTGGAGGCTAGCCAACACTTACTAAGGTGAAGATGCACAAGAAAAACCAGCTACAATGGAGCTAGTAAAATGGTAGTTGATGTAGAAACTACCATTTCTGTCCAGAAATGAAAATATTTTCCGTAGCCAAAATATTCCAAAGAGTGATGAAATACTTTTGCTCAGAAAGGTGCCCTAGGGTTCAAAGAATAATTGGGCTTTTTCTCAGGATTTTAGGGGCAAGAAAAATTAGGGTTTCTATGGAGCACAAAGGGCTATCTAGGGTTTAGGAGGGGGAAATGAATATTTTTCATTTAAGAAAAATATTCCAAATGATATTTTGGGGTGAGCCAGAGATGGAGTTATGGTTTGAGAGGGGATGAAGCACCTGGGTGAAAGCAAGGGGTACCCAAGTGGTTAAGTCCAAATGAAAGATTCAAAAACTCCAAACTCAAATTCAAATCAACTGAAAACCAGGCAAAGAAGAAAGGGCAAAAACCAGGTTGTCACAAACCTCCCCCACTTAGAATGAATCTCGTCCTCGAGATTCGGTTGCTTGGGAAAACCATTCTGGATAATGTGCCCTTAGAAATTCTTCTGATTCCCATGTTGATTCTGACTCTGTGTGATGCTTCCATTGGACTTTGTAAAACTTCCTTGCTTTACTGCGGGTGACTCTTTCCATCTGATCCAAAATTTTAACTGGCCTCTCTTCATATGTTAAATCCTTTGCCAGCTCTACTTCTGTCATATCAGTCTTTTTCTCAGGCGGCGATATCCATCGCCGTAACTATGAAACATGAAACACGTTGTGCACATCTGACAATTCAGGGGGTAGCTCCAACTGATATGCAACAGTACCCACTCGTGACATAACTGGAAATGGACCAATGAACCTGGGTGCCAATTTTCCACGAGTCTAAAATCTCTTGATTCCTTTCATAGGCGTGACTTGAAGGTATACATGTTCTCCGGGTTCAAAACTGATCTGTCGGTGCTTTGCATCATAATAACTCTTCTATCGAGATTTGGCCAACTACAATCTGTCTCTGATTTCCTTGACTTGCTTCTCGGCTTCCAGCATGAGATTCGTTCCGAAAATACAGCTATCTTCAGTTTGAGACCAATTTAAAGGAGTGCGACACTTACGGCCATACAAAGCCTCATACGGTGACATCTTTAAACTGGTCTAGAAGCTATTTTTATAAGAGAACTCAACATAAGGCAAATAGTCTTCCCATTTTGGTCCTTGGGCCAAAGCACAGGCTCGCAGCATATCTTCGAGTATTTGGTTTACCCGCTCTGTCTGTCCATCAGTCTGAGGATGAATAAGCGCTACTGTATTTCAATGTTGTCCCCAAGGCTTGATGAAGACGGGACCAAAAAGTGGAGGTAAAAAGTGAACCTCGGTCAGAAGTGATGGTTCGGGGTACTCCATGCAGACTGACTATTCTGGATACATATAGTTGTGCAAGCTCATCTGCTCGATATGTGGTTCTGATCGGGATAAAGTGGGCTACCTTGGTTAATGTACCCACTATGGCCCAGATTGCATCATTGCCCCATCGGGTCTTAGGTAGTCCTGTGATGAAATCCATACAGACATCATCCCATTTCCATTGTGACACTGGCAGCGGTTGGAGAAGTCCGGCTGACTTTTGATGTTCTGCTTTCACTTTGTTGCATATGTCGCAACAGGCCACGAAATAGGCAATGTCTTTCTTCATTCCATCCCACCAGAATATTTGTCGAAGGTCTTCATACATTTTTGTACCTCCAGGGTGAATTGAATACAAGGATTTGTGGGCTTCTGACAGGATCTTCTGCCTTAAATCTACTTGATTGGGCACACAAATCCTTCCCCGGAATCGGAGAGTACCAAACTGATATTTTGAGAAATCGGAAGTCTGACTTGCTACCATATGCTTGGCACATTTCTACAGATCGGTGTCATCTAGCTGGGCCTTGCGGATCTCTTCCTCAAGGGTGGGGGTAACTTCCAAAATATTAGCAAGGCCAGCCTCAACTATGACCAGGTTAAGCTGAGCAATCTCCTCTTGAAGTTCAGGAGGCAAGGATTCCAATATGACATTTAAGCTGACGGGCTTTCGACTGAGCGCATCGGCAACCACGTTGGCCTTACTCGGGTGGTAATTTATTCCAAGGTCATAATCCTTGACTAACTCAAGCCATCTTCGTTAACGGACATTTAAATCTAACTGAGTAAATTTATATTGAGGCTTTTGTGATATGTAAAAATTTGGCATCTTTTTCCGATGAGATAGTGTCTCCAAATTTTTAAAGCATGAACCACCGCGGCCAATTCCAAATCATGAGTAGGGTAATTTCCCTCGTGGGGTCGTAGCTGTCGTGAGGCATAAGCTACTACCTTGCCGTCTTGCATAAGTAAGAATCCCAGTCCTTGCCTGGAAGCGTGGCAATACACATCAAAACTGCGGTAGATATCTGGAAGAGTCAATACCGGTGCAGTTGTCAGTCGTTTCTTTAACTAAGTGAAACTTCCCTCACAGTCCTCAGTCCATTCAAACCTGTTATCCTTTTTGAGCAGCTTTGTCATGGGTTTAGCAATCTTGGAGAACCCTTCAATGAAACAACCGTAATATCCGACTAATCCAAGAAAACTCCGGATCTAAGATACGGTTGTGGGTGGCAACCAATCGAGTACATCCTTTACTTTGCTCAGGTCCATGGCTATACCTTCGACGGACAACACATGTCCAAGAAATCCAACTTGCTTGAGCCAGAACTCACATTTACTGAATTTGGCGTATAACTGATGTTCACAGAGTCGTTGTAACACTGCTCGGAGGTGTTCTTTGTGTTCCCCTTCACTTCTTGAGTAAATAAGTATATCATCGATGAAGACTACCAAGAACTTATCGAGGAAGTCCATGAATACTTTGTTCATCATATGCATGAAGAAGGCAGCGGCGTTGGTGAGACCAAAAGACATAACTGTATATTCATAAAGACCGTATCGAGTGGTGAACGCGGTCTTAGGAATATCCTCCTTTTCAATCTTGAGCTAATAGTATCCAGTCCGTAAATCAATCTTGGAGAATACCTTGGCTCCACTGAGCTGATCGAACAGGTCATCAATTCTTGGCAGTGGATATTTGTTTTTGATTGTGACGTCATTCAGCTGACGGTAATCCACACACATGCGGAGGCTGCCATCTTTCTTGTCCATGAAGATAGCAGGTGATCCCCATGGTGAAGAGCTGGGGCGGATATATCCTTTCTGGAGCATTTCATCAAGCTGTTTCTTTAGCTCTACTAATTCTGATGATGACATTTGGTAGTACTTCTTGTGTATAGGTGTGGTCCCGGGCGCAAGATCTATTGCAAACTCAAGCTCTCGATCAGGTGGCATGCCTGGCAGTTCTTCTAGAAATACATCAGGAAACTCACTGATCACAGGAATTAATTCCAATTCAGCCACTATTGTGAAGACCATTTCCTTTGAGGGTATGCTTCTGCAAGCATAGAATTTTGTTGTCTGCCCTTCTTGGTTGGTCAAAGTGACTTCTCGGTCGCACAATTTATGCATACTTGATACTGAGTCAGCCAATTCATACCCAAGATAACACCCAACTTATCAGACTCAATAAGTATCAAGGAAGTTGGAAAACAGACTCCATTGACATTGACTTCCAGATTGCAACAGACCAAATTGCTTCTGATTAGAGATCTCGGGGTTTGTACCAGCATATTCTTGCCCAAAAAAGCGAACAAGGAAACTTGTTTTGGGCAACAAAACTCCAAGAAATAAAAGAGTGGGAAGCCCCATAGTCAAATAAAATCACTGCAGGTATGTTATTAACAAAGAACATACCAATGATGACTTCGGGGTTCTCTTGGGCTTCATCAGCGGAGATGTGATGAATGTATTCCGTGATGTTGTGCAGGTTCGGGCATGCCTCCATACAATGGACTTGTGGCCTGAATATAGCATTCGTCCTGTTATTCTTGGGACACTGTTTGACATAATGTCCGGTTTGCCCACAACTGAAACAAGAATTGCTGCACAGATGCTCCTCTTGCACTGGGTTGGTTACAACATTCTTGACTTGAGTGGTGGTCTTGTTAACATTCTGTTGCCAATTGGGCTTGTATTCCACCTGAGTCTGTTGCCAGGTACGAGCCTTCTGCACTGGTTGTATTTCCTTCCTTGGCTCAAACTTGGGCGTATGATCATTGTTGACAGACTTATTATCCGATACAAGTTTGTGCTCTCTCTCAGCAATGAAAGCCTTGTTCACCAGCGTTTGGAAGTCTGGGAAATCGAACATACTAAGAGTACACCTGAGTTGCGGGTTTAATCCACCAAGAAATTTGTCAATCTTCCTTTCTTTAGTGGCCACGTCATATAGAGAGTAACGTGACAGATGATTGAATTTTTGCAAATATTCACCCACAGACTGACTTCCTTGGAGGAGCACTAGAAATTCATGCTGCTTAGTCTTCATAATTCCCGTAGGGATGTGATATTTTTGGAATCGTTCCTTGAATCTGGACCAGGTGACTTCTTCATCGACAAACCACATGGCTCTTTCATTTTCCCACCATATGGCAGTAGCGCCTTCAAGATAATGAGTTGCAAATGGAACCTTATCTCCTTCTTTAGTACGAGCAATCTAAAGCTTCTTCTCCATAGTTCTCAACCAATCATCTGCATCCAAGGGATCAATAGTCTGACTGAAACTGGGAGGCTTGGTCCTTTGAAAATCTGACAGCTTGGAGTGATGACCGGGCATGGCCTACAGTCGGCGCGGCTTTGATACCAAGCATTGTGGCACCCCGGCTCAGAGCAACCGGTTTACCATGCATTGCCAGCCCAGAGACCTTGTCTTCTGGCAACACACAACAACTTGGTACAGAAAACAACCGCTTTATTGTTGCTAGCGGAGCAGAGCTTATATTACAACAGTTAGCGAGGCCAAGCGGCATACATGGTGCGGCTGAACAATATGTACATTATTTAGTGAACATAAAGGGGCCTCGATCATGACAACTACGCGGCAGCGGAACAACGTCGTAGTGGAACTCCATAGCACAGGGACACCGATGTGGACACGATCTAGACTCGAACAGCACTCCTTTCCGCGGAACTTTCCTGAAATCTGGCATGACACGCCAGGTCAGTACATTGAATGTACTTGCAAGCTCACAACAAGCATAAACATAATGACAAACAATATCATGACAATTAACCAATTATTAACAATGCGACAATATATATATCCAACATGCTATGACCATACTCTTGTGATAATCGTCCCTCAGACTGGCTTACAAACCATGATTGTTTCCGGATTACAAACGTGTCAACCCAGAGACAATCTCGTGATCCTTACGGAAATCACAACCACGACCAATAAATGGCCCGTGATCCTTACGACGATCACAACCACGACCAATAAATGGCCCGTGATCCTTACGTCGATCACAACCACAACCACATCTGGTCCAACTCAACATGATGGCCTTTCCGCCACCACCACAATGCAAACTTCATACTTAATGTGCAAAATTCATTAAATGTTGACCCATGGTGTGACCTATTTTTGAGCGTATCCTTAACCGTGGACTCGGCTATCAATAGATTTAATACACTCTGCAGAGGTAGCACACTGGACCCACACCACAGAACCCATGGCCTCGCACTCCCATTCGGGTGGACCAATGGCATTCCGACGAAACCACTCCATTACCATGACACTCTCCTGGCCACTCCGACTCAATCCCCATCGGGCTAGTCCTGGGTGGCCTCGTGTCTACCAAAGACACAACGACCACCGTCGTGGCCACGATCCACACTAGGACCCGGTACAAAAAACTTAACAATGGGCTCACAAGGTTATGCCTGCTTACCGGGCCAGGGTACAACACGCCCATAACCTTCCCTAGATGGAGGCACCGACCAGAGGCATGACAATGAAACGAATAAAGGTCGTCCCATACCGGCAAATGTGGTTGCACTAGGAAAGACTCGATTCAGCGGCACCATGACCCGGTCAACAACATATTCAAGTTGAGTTATTATCAGGTTCAACTTAAAGTGAAAGTAACTGACGTCATAATGCCATGACATGCATCACCAACATATGCATCACATATCAACGAAAATAACTGAGTCAACTACGCTCTCACTGAGCAATCAACAACTCAGGATACTCCTGTGGTTAAGATCAAGCCTCACTTTAACTAGAGCCTTTTCTAGCAAATTTTATCATTTTTACTCATGCAAGAAAATAATCTCACTAATCATTTATATCCATAACCATATTATCTTTCATCACACAATAACTAAACCATTGTTAGTTTACCAACTAAGTTTACTTCAAACTTTCTGTAAATCAAGCATATGTACTATAACAAGCATCTAACAAAATACAATTAACATATTAATAATTTAAATGCAAGGATAATCATATGTTCAAGTAGAAAATCCCAAATATTGTAGTGGCACTATGAAAATGTTGATGTGGCTTGCCTTAGTGCAGATGAGGTTCACAAACCTCCTGGTGATCCTCAAGACAAGCCTGCTCTTTTGAAAATAAATAAAAACACAAAAAGAAAACATCAAAAAACCTTCTGAAATTCACCAGAAAATCTATACAGCAGGGAAAAATCCCAACTTTTGTGAGCTGCTAGATTTTTGGACAAAGAACACAATGCAAAAAGAATCATTGCATTTGGACTTCTAGATAAAAAGTTGTGGTTGTTTGAAGTTCTCTGGATTTAAATGAAATTTGAATAAAAATTAAACAGACTGGGGGGTGGGGGTGACGTCGAAGGCGTAAACACCCCGGGCGCCACCAATCATACCGCTTCGCGCGCGTACAGAGTGACTGACTAGCTGGCCCCGCTAGTCTGGTGAGGAGGAGGGGGAGAGGGAAACAGGGAGCGTCGGGGATTCGCTGGAGCGCACGCCGGCGGTGAGTGCTCTTGGGACAAAACGAGAGGGAGGGATCGGAAGATAAGACAAAGACGCACCTGCCCGTACCTGTAGAGTGGCTAGGGGTGGTCGAACGGCGCCGAAAACAGCCTCTCCAGCAGAGGTAGAGAGCAGCGGTCACCGGAGACAAAGACGACAACGACTAGGGGCGACTCCAGGGGCTCCAACCGGGCGGAACGGCACCACTGGAGAGAGGCGGAGGCCCTGGAAGAGTTGTCGTGGCCTGGGAAGGGTTGGAGCTGCGGGGACGACCCGAGGGGATCGGCGGCGAGCTCGAGCTCGAGGACGGCAGCCTGCGGCCTGCCCGGCCGGGCTACGGCTTTCTACTAGCTTGTGGGGTGTGAGGGAGTGGAGTGAGGTGCTCGAGGAGGCTGGGGGTGGCCGTATTTATAGGCGTGCGGCGTGGGGGGGGGTTCAGGCTCCGCCGGAGGACACCTGTCCATGGTGCCCGGCAAAGAATGGCGCCAGTAAGAGAGGGGAAGAAGACGTAGCTCTCGCGGGGACTGTTGGCGAATGGGGACGAGCACAGGGGCGAGGGGAAGACAACAAGCACAGTGTGCCACGCACTGTGGCATTGGCCAGACCATGCCCGTGACCGCTGCGGCGAGCTCCGGCGTTGGCGAGTGCCAGGGCAGAGTTAAGTGCGTAGAGACGGTGATGGTGGCGCGGTTTGGCACGCTTGGGCAGGCTGGGCAGCAAGCACACGCGCAATAGAGTGCTCGGTGGCACTCAGAGCGCATGTTTTGCATGCCAGCACGACTGGACAAACGCGGTCAGCGCGTGAACTATGACATCAGGCCATCCTAAGCGCAATCCTCATGTCTGGCGTGTAGTCTGCGGTAGTTTTGAGTGTTACCATGATTGGGTTGGGTTCCAGGTGCAGTAGAAATGAGTTTACACTCCAGGTAAGTTTCTGGACATTAACTTTGGAGGTTTACTGTGGTCAAACCACTGGGAGTTGAGGGCTGGGCTTTGGAGGCTAGCCAACACTTACTAAGGTGAAGATGCACAAGAAAAATCAGCTACAATGGAGCTAGTAAAATGGTAGTTGCTGTAGAAACTACCATTTCTGTCCAGAAATGAAAATATTTTATGTAGCCAAAATATTCCAAAGAGTGATGAAATATTTTTGCTCAGAAAGGTGCCCTAGGGTTCAAAGAATAATTGGGCTTTTTCTCAGGATTTTAGGGGCAAGAAAAATTAGGGTTGTTATGGAGCACAAAGGGTTAGCTAGGGTTTAGGAGGGGAAAATGAATATTTTTCATTTAAGAAAAATATTCCAAATGATATTTTGGGGTGAGCCAGAGATGGAGTGATGGTTTGAGAGGGGATGAAGCACTTGGGTGAAAGCCAAGGGGTACCCAAGTGGTTAAGTCCAAATGAAAGATTCAAAAACTCCAAACTCAAATTCAAATCAACTGAAAACTAGGCAAAGAAGAAAGGGCAAAAACCAGGCTGTCACAGGTTCCTTGGTGTGGGTACAGTGTGCTACCTCTGCAGAGTGTATGTAAAAAATCGATAGCCGAGTCCACGGTTACGGACATGCTCGAAAGTAGGTCACACCATGGGTCAATGTTTAAATAATCTTGCACACTAATTTAATAACATGGCACTGTTGGAAAAAGGATGATTGCAAGACCATGTTGGTATTGATGACCAAGTTGTTGGTTCGTTTGGGATCCGAGGGATCACCTTTTGGTTACGAGGTAACCCGTTTTGTTGACAAAGTTGTTGGTTTGTTTGTGATCTGAGAGATCACTGTTTGGTTACGTGGTAACCCGTTGGTAAGCAAGTCCGTGGGACTTGAGACACGAGATTTTATTCATTGCATCCTTAGTATGACTTGTGCTTTAATGTTTAATTTGGTTGAGATCATGATATTGTTTGCCATTATGTTTATGCTTGTTGTGAGCTTGCAAGTACATTCAATGTACTGACCTGGCATGTCATGCTAGATTTCAGGAAAGGTTTGTTGGAACGGAGTGCTGATCGAGTCTAGATTGTGTTCACATCGGTGTCCCTGTGATATGGAGTCCCGCTTCATCGTCGTTCTGCTGCCGCGTAGTTATCATGATCGAGGCCCCCTTTATGTTCATTAAATAATGTACATATTGTTCATCCGCGCCATGTGTGCCACTCGGCCTCCTAACTTGTTGTAATATGTACTATGTTCTGCTAGCATCAATAAAGCGGTTGTTTTCTGTACCAATATGTTGTGTGTTAGCAGAAGACATGGTCTCTGGGCTGGCAATGCAAGGTAAATTGGTTTCTCTAAGCCGGGGTGCCACAAGAACCACTCAAAATCTATCACACTCCTGAAGCTTTTTACTTGGATCATCTTTGATCCATATGTGCTCGTGCTGAAACCCCAACTAGCTTAGTTGAGGGAAAATCTTTAGATGAGCATGCTTGTTATGTGCGACACCGCATATCTGAAAAAGGGAAACTTTTACTCGATCAAATTCATCGTTTGCAATGCTATGCTTGGAATTTATGTGAAATATATGATTTTACTTGTTGTTATGAAAACCCTAAGAAACACCTTCCCTATCAATGTGAGTTTAGTGATAATGGAATCGTATCTTCGTATGCTAAGGGTGTTTATAATTACTATGGTGTTCAAAAATTGAAGAATTTGTTGCTTTTAGGGGTGCTTATGAAATTGCTTGTTTGATTGAAAAGTATGATGCTACTCTTTACAAATCTGAAAGTTTTGCCATACTTCAATATTGTTATGATAATTATGCTTCTAATGCCTATATTAAACCATATATTGAGGACTCCTCCGATGTCCAAGAAGAGACTAATATTTTGCAGCAGTCCATGGAAGAAGAAATTGATGAAACTTTGAGCTCATTGGATGAAAAGGATGAGGAGGAGAGCGAAGAACAAAAGGTGGAAGAGCAGATTGATCACCTGTGCCCACCTTCTAATGAGAGTAACTCTTCAACTAATACATTGTTTAATTTCCCTTCGTGCTTACCGAAGGATGATTGCTATGATGATTGTTATGATCCCGTTGATTCTCTTAAAATACCCCTTTTTGACGATGCTTGCTATGCTTGTGGCCAAGATGCCAATATGAATTATGCTTATGGAGATGAACTTGCTATAGTTCCTTATGTTAAACATGAAATTGTTGATATTGCACCCACACATAATAGTCCTATTATCTTTTTGAATTCTTCCTACTACACTATATCGGAGAAGTTTGCCCTTATTAAGGATTATATTGATGGGTTGTGTTTTACTACTACACATGATGATTTTGATAGATATAATATGCATGTGCTTGCTTCTCCTACTTGCAATTATTATGAGATAGGAACTATATCTCCACCTCTCTATGTTTCCAATATGATAAAATTGCAAGAAACTGCTTATACTATGCATTGGCCTTTACTATGTGTGCATGAATTGTTCTTTTATGACATGCCAATGCATAGGAACAGAGTTAGACTTTGTTGTTACATGATATATGTTACTTTGTGCTCACTACTAAATCGGAAATCATTGTTAATTAAAATTGGCTTTGATATACCTTGGGATCCGGGTGGATCCATTACTTGAGCACTATATGCCTAGCTTAATGGCTTTAAAGAAAGTGCTGTCAGGGAGACAACCCGGAAGTTTTAGAGAGTCATTTATTTCTGTTGAGTGCTTTTATAAAGTTTAAAAACAAAAAAATAAAGAGGGGAACCCAAAAAAATTTCAAAAAGAAAAGCGAAAGTGAGAAAGACGATCATTGTTAAAGTGGGAGCTAGCCTTGAAAATTGTTCATGCTCACGGCAACTTTGTGAATCTTGATTACAGAAACTTTTCAACAAAAATAATTATCCCCTTGTACAATTACATTGTATTATAAAAATAATGTGCCCAGGTTTGCCTTTAGGATGTTTACAATGCTTGTTGGTTTGTGCGGTGCAGGACAAAAACTTTGGTTGTAATGCACGATTTTACATTTTTTACTGGAACGTCAAACAGTTCTGAAACTTATTGCACTGTCTTTCTATACAAATTGTTTATTTTTCCTAATTTTGTCAGAATTTTGGAGTACCAGAAGTATGGTAAATGTTCAGATTACTACAGACTGTCCTGTTTAAGACATATTCTGTTTTTGATGTATACTTTGCTTGTTTTGATGAAACTATCAATTTCTATCACTGGATTAAGCCATGGAAAAGTTATATTACAGTAGCTACAATGCAAAAACAAAATATGAATTGGTTTGCAACTGTACTTAGAATAGTGATTTGCTTTATTATACTAACGGATCTTATCGAGTTTTTTGTTGAAGTTTTGTGTGGATGAAGTGTTCGAAGATCGAGGAGGTCTCGATATGAGGAAAAGGAGGAGAGGCAAGAGCTCAAGCTTGGGGATGCCCAAGGCACCCCAAGTAAATATTCATGGAGACTCAAGCGTCTAAGCTTGGGGATGCCCCGGAAGGCATCCCTTCTTTCTTCCACAAGTATCGATATGTTTTCAGATTCATTTCCTTCATGTGATATGTGCAAATCTTGGAGCATCTTTTGCAATTAGTCTTCACTTTTATTTTATGCACCATGCTGGTATGAGATAGTCCATGGATGATTTATAGAATGCTCATTGCACTTAACTTAAATCTTTTGAGTATGGCTTTATAGATTGCTTCATGTGCTTCACTTATATCATTTGAAGTTTGGATTGCTTGTTTCTCTTCACATAGAAAACCGCCATTTGTAGAATGCTCTTTTGCTTCACTTATATTTGTTAGAGCGTGGGCATATATTTTGTAGAAAGAATTAAACTCTCTTGCTTCACTTATATCTATTTAGAGAGATGACAGGAATTGGTCATTCACATGGTTAGTCATAAAATACTACATAAAACTTGTAGATTACTGAATATGATATGTTTGATTCCTTGCAATAGTTTTGTGATATAAAGGAGGTGATATTAGAGTCGTGCTAGTTGAGTAATTGTGAAATTGAGAAATACTTGTGTTGAGGTTTGCAAGTCCCATAGCATGCACGTATGTAACCGTTGTGTGACAAATTTAAAGCATGGGTTGTTTCTTTGATTGTCTTCCTTATGAGTGGCGGTTGGGGATGAGCGATGGTCTTTTCCTACCAATCTATCCCCCTAGGGGCATGCGTAGTAGTACTTTGCTTCGTGGGCTAATAAACTTTTGAAATAAGTATATGAGTTCTTTATGACTAATGTGAGCCCATGGATTATACGCACTCTTACCTTGTCGCAATTTGCTAGCCTCTACGGTACCGTGCATTGCCCTTTCTCACCTCGAGAGTTGGTGCAAACTTCGCCGGTGCATCCAAACCCTGTGATACGATACGCTCTATCACACATAAACCTCCTTATATCTTCCTCAAAACAGCCACCATACCTACCTATCATGGCATTTCCATAGCCATTCCGAGATATATTGCCATGCAACTTCCATCATCATCATATACATGACTTGAGCATTCATTGTCGTATTGCTTTGCATGATTGTAAGATAGCTAGCATTATGTTTTCATGGCTTGTCCGTTTTTGATGTCATTGCTACACTAGATCATTGCACATCCTGGTACACTACCATAGGCATTCATATAGAGTAATATTTTGTTCTAGTATCGAGTTGTAATATTGGGTTGTAAGTAAATAAAGTGTGATGATCATCATTATTAGAGCATTGCCCCAGTGAGGAAAGGATGATGGAGACTATGATTCCCCCACAAGTCGGGATGAGTCTCCGAACTTTATGAAAAATAAAAGAGGCCAAAGAAGCCCACCAAAAAATAAAAAAAATAAAAAAATGAGAGAAAAAGAGAGAAGGGGCAATGTTACTATCCTTTTACCACACTTGTGCTTCAGAGTAGCACCATGTTCTTCCTATAGAGAGTCTCTTGAGTTATCACTTCCATATACTAGTGGGAATTTTCATTATAGAACTTGCCTTGTATATTCCGATGATGGGCTTCCTCAAATGCCTGAGGTCTTCATGAGCAAGAAAGTTGGATGCACACCCACTTAGTTTCAGTTTGAGCTTTCATACACTTATAGCTCCAGTGCATCCGTTGCATGGCAACCCCTACTCCTCACATTGACATCAATTGATGGGCATCTCCATAACCCGTTGATTAGCCGCGTCGATGTGAGACTTTTTATTTTTTTTGTCTTCTCCACATAACCCCCATCATCATATGCTATTCCACCTATAGTGTTATATCCATGGCTTGCGCTCATGTATTGCGTGAAGGTTGAAAAGGCTGAAGCGCGTTAAAATGCATGAAGCAATTGCTCGGCTTGTCAACCGGGTTGTGCATGATGGGAGCATTTTGTGTGATGAAAATGAAGCATGGCCAAACTATATGATTTTTGTAGGGATAAGCTTTCTTTGGCTATGTTATTTTGTTAAGACATAATTGCTTGGTTAGTATGCTTGAAGTATTATTGTCTTAATGTCAAATTATAGACTATTCCTTGGAATCACTCGTGTCTTAATATTCATGTCATGATTAGATTATGTGATCAAGATTATGTTAGGTAGCATTCCACATCAAACAATATCTTTTTTGATCATTTACCTACTCGAAGACGAGCAGGAATTAAGCTTTGGGATGTTGATACGTCTCCGTCGTATCTATAATTTTTTATTGTTCCATGCCAATATTATTCATCTTTCATATACTTTTGGCAACTTTTTATACTATTTCTGGGACTAACATATTGATCCACTGCGCAGTGCCAGTTCCTGTATGTTGCATGTTTTATGTTTCGCAGAAAACCCATATCAAACGGAGTCCAAACGGAATAAAAACGTACGGAGAATATTTTTGGAATATTTATGATTTTTGGGAAGAAGAATCAACGTGAGATGATGCTCGTGGGGCCCACGAGGCAGGGGGAGCGCCCCAGGGGGGTGGGCGCGCCCCTGGCCCTCGTGGACACCCCGTAAGGCAGTTGCTGCTCTTCTTTCGCCGCAAGAAAGCTAATATCCGGAAAAAAATCGTGTTGAAGGTTTCAATCCAATCGGAGTTACGAATCTCCGGGAATATAAGAAACGGTGAAAGGGCAGAATCTGGGAACGCAGAAATAAAGAGAGACAGAGAGACAGATCCAATCTCGGAGGGGCTCTTGCCCCTCCCACGCCATGGAGACCATGGACCAGAGGGGAAACCCTTCTCCCACCTAGGGAGAAGGTCAAGGAAGAAGAAGAAGAAGAAGAATAAGAAGGGGGGCTCTCTCCCCCTCGCTTCCGGT
The DNA here is from genome assembly GCF_018294505.1 of Triticum aestivum. Classification (NCBI taxonomy): domain Eukaryota; kingdom Viridiplantae; phylum Streptophyta; class Magnoliopsida; order Poales; family Poaceae; genus Triticum; species Triticum aestivum. The sequence continues at coordinate 510,959,770 of NC_057813.1, forward strand.
GGCGCCGGAATACCGCCGGGGCCATCATCATCACCGCAATCTACACCAACACCTCCGTCAGCTTCACCAACATCTTCATCACCTTCCCCCATCTATATTCAGCGGTACACTCTCCCGCAACCCGCTGTACCCTCTACTTGAACATGGTGCTTTATGCTTCATATTATTATCCAATGATGTGTTGCCATCCTATGATGTCTAAGTAGATTTTTGTTGTCCTTTCGGTAATTGGTGAATTGCTATGATTGGTTTAATTTGCGTGTGGTTATGTTGCTGTCCTTTGGTGCCCATCATATGAGTGTGTGTGTGGATCACACCATAGGGTTAGTTGTATGTTGATAGGACTATGTATTGGAGGGCAAGAGTGACAGAAGCTTCAACCTAGCATAGAAATTGATGCATACGGGATTGAAGGGGGACCAATATATCTTAATGCTATGGTTGGGTTTTACCTTAATGAATGTTAGTAGTTGCGGATGCTTGCTAATAGTTCCAATCATAAGTGCATAGAATTCCAAGTTAGGGATGACATGCTAGCAGTGGCCTCTCCCACATGAAACTTGCTATCGGTCTAGTAAAGTACTCAATTGCTTAGGGACAATTTCACAACTCCTACCACCACTTTTCCACACTCGCTATACTTACTTTATTGCTTCTTTATCTAAACAGCCCCTAACTTTTATTTACGTGCTCTTTATATTCTTGCAAACCTATCCAACAAGACCTACAAAGTACTTCTAGTTTCATACTTGTTCTAGGTAAAGCGAACCTTAAGCGTGCGTACAGTTGTATCGGTGGTCGATAGAACTTGAGGGAATATTTGTTCTACCTTTAGCTCCTCATTGGGTTCGACACTCTTACTTAGCGAAAGAGGCTACAATTGATCCCCTATACTTGTGGGTTATTAATAGCCATTAACCATTTTGGTCACTAGGGGGCTTCCTGGTCGTATTCAAATCATAGATGTCGATACCCTTTTGATCGGCGCAATGCCACAAACCACTTGGGGGCTTCCTGATCGTATTCGAATCATAGCCATTAACCCTTTTGGTCCGGCTTCCTGATTGTATTCGAATCATAGCCATTAACCATTTTGGTCCGGCTTCCTGCTCGTATTCGAAGCATAGCCTCGTTTTCTTGTTGTGCTTGGTTTTTTGAACATTTTTCCTGTTCATCTTGATGCTTTCTTGACATATGGTTTGAAGTGATTCAGGCCATGGAGTCTCAATTCTCACAGTTCATATTTGAAGCATACCAGTGGTTTCTATTAACCCGGCCTGGCTCTGGACGATAAGTCGCCAGTCCATGATGATATTAAATACCTAGAAGTATTGGCTTCTAAGTATTGGGTTATCACCCTTACTGCACAGGAATCATAAGCCGGCAGTACAACTCAATATCACAGGTATGATATTTTTGTTATGATTACATTTGACTAAACCAGCCCTATTTGTCAATTGTTTGAAAACATTAGTGGCTTTATATGGGTATTATGACCCGCCCCACGGTAAACCGCCAGGCTCTTGTGATTTACTTGTCTGCAGGTTAAACCTAAGTTTCATCTGCACAAATCAACTGTCATAATAAGTGTCAAAGGATATTTATCAAGTAGCGTCTTGAACAGCGTTGGGCAAAACATCAAATGTGCACGATGGCATGATAGAGCAAAGTTTTTTCTAGCCTATTACATGACTCAAGGAGCAAAAATGGTTAAGTGTTTTTCAGAAGATCACACATGTGAACCGCCCAGCGGATTAATCTTCCTGGCTTTGACGGCTTGAAGCTTCTGGATCATCCTTCTCCGCTTCTTTGTCTGGCTCTGTTTCCTGGAAGGTTGGTGATAACCAGTCAATGCCACTCAAGGCTTGGAATTCAGCTTCATCATCAATAAGCTCGGACGGGTCAACTTTAGGAGCAAAAGTGTGCTTACAGATTGGGGGAATCAGATCAGTCACTTTATAAGACGGCGTAGGCAGTTTTTGATTTTCCCTGTCATAAGTCGGTTGGTATTTTGAAAGATCTGATCCATTAGCAATCAGACTAGCAAGGGGGCGTATCTCCTTTACGCAGGAGGCAAAGGCTTTTTTTATCAAAAGGAGTGCCATCCTCTTTCAAACTTGGATACCCGGTTGATATATCGGCCGGGTCTAGCTCTGTAGCCATGCTTTGGCCCAGCTCAAGGCTGTTACAGCGCCAGCTCTTGCAGATGATCGCTTCATCTCATTAAACCTTTCAGGCAGCACAAAAAGCTTCCTCAAGACCTCAACTAAGAGTGTAGGTGCTTGGTTGGACGGATAAATTGTGGACAATGCGCATTGAGCCCCAATATAGAGCTGCTCAACAAGTGTGTAAACCGCTTTCAGCTTCACAAGCATATCTTGGTTAAGATTGGTGCTCCTGGGGCCTGCATAATAATCATGGATGGGTTAGAGGCGGTTTATATCATCAAGAGAGAAATTAAAAATGGATACCAATGAGGCGACTTACCAAAGATAGCAGAAACCATCTGAGACACATGGCGTTTTAAGCCGGTAAATTCAGTGATCGTTTCCTGAAGAGCCGCCTCCGCCTTCTCAGCCCGCTGGCAGTTTTCTCCTCAACCCAAGCGCTTCTTTCAACTTCAAAACTGGATTTCAGTTTCTCTGTTTCAGCCACACTAAACTGGAATTTTGAGTCAGCCTTCTGGGTCTCAGATTCTTGCACCTCCAGCCGGGCTTTCACGTCAGCTAATTCAGATTCAAGTTGAGCAGTGGTGTCATGTGCATATGCCGGCTCAAAATTATGAATCACAACAAGGAAGTCCCATGCATCTTGCAAGCAACAACACTTGGCACTTGGGGGCTAATGCCTGTCAAAAAGTTATTTATCCAAATGGCTCGGGTTATTAAAGTCCCAAGCACTTTGCAAGCAAGAGTACTTGGCACTTGGGGACTAATGCATATTGCTTTTATTTTTCTGGTTATCTTATGCTGACCTAGATGTGTTGTAAACAAACACAGCCGGCTCATGGGGGTTACACAACTAAGCTTTTGATTCATAAGAAACAACAAGAAGGACCGGCTCATTCATGCTAATTAAACCGGCCCTTGGGGGCTGACAGGATGTGTATAATTTATTAAAAAAGGAGTTCATACCTCGAATTTCTGATGCATCTGCTTTACCATCTCAACTTTAAGATCATGGCTTGAGTGCACTTGACTGAGATAGCCAGAATATACTTCACCAATTCTCAATTGGGAGTTGGCAACATCAAATCTCACTTTTCGCCGTTCAATGTATTCTTCCTTGCCAGAGTGTTTGACCAAGACAGTAGGCCTTCCCGGCTCTCTAAATCCGGTGTTGGTAATCACCACATCATCATCATGTGTCTTAGCCATTTTTACTGGACATGACGTTTTAGTAGTCAAAGGGTCATCGTTTGCTTGATCGATAGGAGGGTTAGAAGTCAATGGTGGAACGTCAAGAACCGGCTCTGAAGATTGAGGAGCGGAAGTCTCAGGCATTGGAATTTGTTGCTCCATCTCATTGACTTTCGGGTCTTCGGCCGGCTTAGTCACTTTTACCTTTTTCCTAGGCTTGGATTTTCCACTGCATGAGTCATGAGAGGTCAGTATAAGTATAAAGGAGCATAATGAGCAAATAATAAGTAATTATTATTACCCGGGAGCAGTCTTGAAAGCCGGCAGATGAGACTGAGATGAATCACCGGAAGAGGAACGAGACGTTTCCTGATAATTTGAGTCGGAAGAATTAAGTGGTTGGCGGATGAGACCGGCCAGAGGATAAAAGTGTTTAACTCCGGGAAGACCTTGTTTTGACGCTTCCTCGAAGTGTTCGATAAGCCAGAAGATAATTCTTTGCCTCCACTAACCCGAGTCTATCGTTGGCTCTTGTGCTGCTATTGCTTCAAAAGAAAGTGAGGACCCAGATGATCTAAAGGGTGTGAAAAGCTTACTTTCCGGGTTACCCTTCGAATTTTCTGTCTTGGCAAGGGCTCGGAGTCGGAGGAAATGATAGTTACCTCTTCCTTGATTGCTTCACTCGTCCCCGTGTCATCCTGATCATAGTCGATGTCAATAAGGTGGTTGAAAAAGGAGCCAAGGGAATCAAGAGCTACCTCCGACTCAGAGCTGTCATCCAGTTCAAACAGCTCAGAAGTACTAGATTTCTTACCCTTTTTCTTGGCGGTTTCTTGGCTTTCCTGGCCCTTTTGGCAGCTTCATGGTCATATTCCTTCTTCCAAAAGTCATCATCAGCCTATAAAAGTCATCAAAGTTGAGTTAAACAAAGTATTCAAGGATGAAGGTAAAGTAAGTAATTTAAAGACTTACTTCTGGTGCCGGGTTAGATGTGCAGAAAGGGCTTAGGCCCACCTTGCTGCAGTCTACCGGGTTTTCATGCAAAAGGGACTTCGTCATTTAGCGTCGTCAGTTAAATCCTTGGAACTGTGGCGCAGTGGATCCTTTTTGCCACCCGTGTAGGTGCACATTAAGCCAGTACGGCGACTCAAGGGAATGACCCGCCATGCAACCCATCATCAAACCAAGTCAATACCAGTTAAGCCGTTTCCCAACAGAGCCTTGACCTTGGCAATGGTGGGGGTGAGTTTTTTTGCGTTCAGCGGCTATCAACTTGTTAGTGAGAGGATGTTTTGAGTCAAGATGCAGGGCGCGAAAGCCGGGCAGTCAGCTCTCGTCAGCCGAAGAAGTATCCTTGCAATAGAACCATGTCTGATTCCAATCCTTGGGATGACTCGGCAGGCGGGCATAAGGGAAGATAGCATCTCTCCTTCGCTGAATTGAGATTCCACCAAGTTCCAGGCTGGGTCCATTTGAGTACTCATTTTGGTGGTTTAAATAAAAGTATTCTCTGAACAGCTCCACACTGGGCTCCTCTTGAAGGTACACCTCACAGAAAACTTGGAATTTGCATATGTTTGACACGGAACTGGGTCCGATGTCTTGAGGATGAAGATTAAAAAAGTGCAGAACGCCCCGAAAGAATTTCGAGCCGGGCGGTGAGAAGCCCCTGTTCATGTGATCAGTAAATACAATGAATTCATCATCCTTTGGATGAGGTTTCTCCTCTTCCGGCTTGGGGGCGCGATAATGCATGACAATCTTCTTTGGCAAATAGCCAGTTTTCACAAAGTCCTGGAGTGTGTTCTCAGTAACAATGGAGGGAACCCAATTACAAGAAGTGGCTGTCTTGGGCGGCATTGTAAAGAAAGAAGCCTAAAAATAAAAAGAATAAGTTTGCCGGTTTAAATTAAGCCGGAAGAAAAGTGTTGCAATACATATTCAGAATGGTGGCTTAAAAAGGGGCCTAATGGTATATGACTAGCTACAACGGGTTATGTAAGTTGTCGTGAACAGATTGATATCCATCAAGAGTGAAGCTTCCTAATGTGTTGAATCTAGCTACAGCTAGTGGTGTAAGCCGCCATGACCAGATTTGTATGTATCATGGAGAAAATTTTGCTAAGTACTAGACAAACTGGTTTTGCAGACTGAAGCTATACTTTTGGATCAGTGGCAGCTCAGAAAAAGAAAATAAATTAAAACCTAAAAGCATGGTAGCAGCAAAGGAACTAGCACAAGGGCGAGATTTATACATCTATGAAGCAAACTTTGAGGTAACTAAAGGAAGGGAAACAGGTTCCGCGCATCCTAATAGACATATTCAAATCCAAAGCAAGGGCTACCTAGAATAACGACGAAGAACTATGAAGAACTTGAAGAACTACAGAAACCCTAATGCGATCTGGAGCATAAGAGGAGGAATGCTTACAAAGGCAGGCGAACTGCAGTGGAGCGCCGACGTTCTCTAGTCCCGTTCAGGTTGATGCAGCGACCGAGGACGAGGACGAGGAGGACGGTGGGCTTCACGATGGTGGCGGAGCTCAAGTGGCAGATGAGTCGCGAGAGGAGGAAGACGAGAAGGAAAGGGGGAGAATGAGAAGAGGATGTTCGATCCTATTTATAAGGAAAAGGTTAACATGTGGGTGCGAAAAACGAGGAGGCCGAAACATGGTTATCCAGCTGCTCGGGTGCCTCGATTCTCGGGATGGCTATTAAAGATAAGGATCCATTAAGATAGATTGTACATGGTGCAAATTTATGAGACATGACGTCATGGCGGGTTACCACAAGCCCTGGAGATGATGTCATGGCGGGTTATGAGTTTTCGCACAAATGAAGAAGGGAAGATTTTTTCTAAGTGTTGAAGATTGACATGAACCAGTTCAAATCAACCTGGGGCCTAATGTTGGGGATATAACTATTAGGTATGATCCACCCAGGAGGGGCCGGGTTATACCTGTGGCGATTCATGATATGAATCCCACGAGGATATCGAAGATGGCGGTTCACAGGCAAGGGCCCAAGGCCCAAGGGCGACTTAAGGCATGTAGGAGTAAAACCGCCATATGTGTAATACTTAAGGCATATATAGTTAGTCACCGAGCCGGACACGTTGTCTATGAGCCGGTCGGGACTCCGTGAGCCGCTGGGCGTCAACCTGTGTATATAAAGGGACGACCCGACGGCGGTTCAGGGCAAGAAACAAGAGATCGAAAGCTAGGTTAAGTGTATTCGCTCCCTAGTAATCAAGACATAAGCAATACCACCTCAAACTGGATTAGGCCTTTACCTTCACCGCAAGGGGCCGAACCAGTATAAACTCCCATGTCCTTTATCCCGTTTAACCCCTTTAAGCTAACCTAGTTGCGATGGCTCCACGACTAAGTCCTTTCACGAGGACATCTACCGTGACTATTCCACGACACTAAGGTTTATCAATCTGTGGGAGGCGTAGGATGAAGATGGTCTCGCTCAAATAACCCTGCAACCAAATAACAAAGAGTCTCTTGTGTCCCCAACACACCCAATACAATGGTAAATTGTATAGGTGCACTAGTTCGGCGAATTGATGGTGATACAAGTGCAATATGGATGGTAGATATAGGTTTTTGTAATCTGAAATTATAAAAACAGCAAGGTAGAAAGCGATAAAAGTGAGTGTAAACGGTATTACAATGGTAGGAAACAAGGCATAGGGTTCATACTTTCACTAGTGCAAGTTCTCTCAACAATAATAACATAATTGAATCATATAACAACCCCTCAACATGCAACAAAGAGTCACTCCAAAGTCACTAATAGCAGAGAACAACCAAAGAGATTATTGTAGGGTACAAAACCACCTCAAAGTTATTCTTTCTGATCAATCCATTGGGCTATTCCTATAAGTGTCACAAACAGCCCTAGAGTTCGTAGTAAAATAACACCTTAAGACACACATCAACCAAAACCCTAATGTCACCTAGATACTACAATGTCACCTCTAGTATCCTTGAGTATGATTATACAGTATTCATCACACAATCCCAGATTCATCTATTCAACCAACACAAAGAACCTCAAAGAATGCCCCAAAGTTTCTACCAGAGAGTCAAGAAGAAAACGTGTGCCAAGCCCTATTCATAGATTCCCAAGGTCATGGAACCCGCAAGTTGATCACCAAAACATACATCAAGTGAATCAATAGAATACCCCATTGTCACCACGGGTATCCCACGCAAGACATACATCAAGTGTTCTCAAATCCTTAAAGACTCAATCCGATAAGATAACTTCAAAGGGAAAAATCAATCCATTACAAGAAAGTAGAGGGGGAGAAGCATCATAAGATCCAACTATAATAGCAAAGCTCACGGAACATCAAGATCATGCCATTTCAAGAGCACGAGAGAGAGAGGGAGAGGGAGAGAGAGAGAGAGAGAGATCAAACACATAGCTACTGGTACATACCCTCAACCCCGAGAGTGAACTACTCCCTCCTCGTCATGTAGAGCGCCGGGATGATGAAGATGGCCACCGGTGATGGATCCCCCTCCGGCAGGGTGCCGGAAGAGAGTCCCGGTTAGTTTTTGGTGGCTACAGAGGCTTGCGGTGGTGTAAGTCCTGATCTAGGTTTATTTCTGGGGGTTTCTATATTTATAGAAATTTTTGGCGTCGGTCTCACGTCAGGGGGGTCTCCGAGTCATCCACGAGATAGGGGGGCACGCCCAGGGGGGTAGGGCGCGCCCTCCACCCTTGTGGATGGCTCGGGACTCTTCTGGCCCAACTCTTTACTTTGGGGGCTTCTTTTGGTCCATAGAAAATCATCAAAAATTAGCACATCAATTGGACTTCGTTTGGTATTCCTTTTCTGTAAATCTCAAAAACAAGGGAAAGTAGAAACTGGCACTAGGCTCTAGGTTAATAGGTTAGTCCCCAAAATCATATTAATAGCATATAAATGCATATAAAACATCCTAGATGGATAATGTAATAGCATGGAACAATAAAAAATTATAGATACATTGGAGACGTATCAAGCATCCCCAAGCTTAATTCCTGCTCGTCCTTGAGTAGGTAAATGATAAAAACAGAATTTTTGATGTGGAATGCTACCTAACATACTTATCAATGTAATATTTTTATTGTGGCAAGAATATTCGGATCCATAAGATTCAAAACAAAAGTTTAATATTGACATAAAATAATAATACTTCAAGCATACTAACAAAGCAATCATGTCTTCTCAAAATAACATGGCCAAAGAAAGTTATCCCTACAAAATTATATAGTCTGGCTATGCTCTATCTTCATCACACAAAATATTTAATCATGCACAACCCCGGTGACAAGCCAAGCAATTGTTTCATACTTTTGATGTTCTCAAACTTTTTCAATCTTCACGCAATACACGAGCGTGAGCCATGGACATAGCACTATAGGTGGAATAGAAGGGTGGTTGTGGAGAAGACAAAAAGGAGAAGATAGTCTCACGTCAACTAGGCGTATCAACGGGCTATGGAGATGCCCATCAATAGATATCAATCTGAGTGAGTAGGGATTGCCATGCAATGGATGCACTAGAGCTATAAGTGTATGAAAGCACAACAAAAGAAACTATGTGGGTGTGTATCCAACTTGCTTGCTCACGAAGACCTAGGGCACTTTGAGGAAGCCCATCATTGGAATATACAACCCAAGTTCTATAACAAAAAATTCCCACTAGTATATGAAAGTGACAACATAGGAGACTCTCTATCATGAAGATCATGGTGCTACTTTGAAGCACAAGTGTGGTAAAAGGATAGTAACATTGTCCCTTCTCTCTTTTTCTCTGTTTTTTTATTTGGGCATTCTATTTTTTATGGCCTCTTTTTTTCGTCCAGAGTCTCATCCTGACTTGTGAGGGAATCATAGTCTCAATCATCCTTTCCTCACTGGGACAATGCTCTAATAATGATGATCATCACACTTTTATTTACTTACAACTCAAGAATTACAACTCGATACTTAGAACAAAATATGAATCTATATGAATGCCTCCAGTGGTGTACCCGGATGTGCAATCAATCAAGAGTGACATGTATAAAAAAATTATGAACAATGGCTTTGCCACAAATACGATGTCAACTACATGATCATGCAAAGCAATATGACAATGATGAAGCGTGTCATAATAAACGGAAGGGTGGAAAGTTGCATGGCAATATATCTTGGACTAGCTATGGAAATGCCACAATAGATAGGTATGACAGCTGTTTTGAGGAAGGTATATGGTGGGTGTATGGTATCGGCGAAAGTTGCACGACACAAGAGAGGCTAGCAATGGTGGAAGGGTGAGAATGTGTATAATCCATGGACTCAACATTAGTCATAAAGAACTCACATACTTATTGCAAAAATTTATTAGTTATCAAAACGAAGTACTAAGCGCATGCTCCTAGGGGGATACATTGGTAGGAGAATACCATCGCTCGTCCCCGACCACCACTCATAAGGAAGACAATCAATAAATAAATCATGCTCCGACTTCATCACATAACGGTTCACCATATGTGCATGCTACAGGAATCACAAACTTTAACACAAGTATCTCTCAAATTCACAACTACTCTATTAGCATGACTCTAATATCACCATCTTCATATCTCAAAACAATCATAAAGAATCAAACTTCTCATAGTATTCAATGCACTTTATATGAAAGTTTTTATTATACCCATCTTGGATGCCCATCGATATTAGGACTAATTTTATAACCAAAGAAAACTACCATGCTGTTCTAAAATACTATCAAAATAATATAAGTGAAGCATGAGAGATCAACAATTTCTATAAAATAAAGCTACTGCCGTGCTCTAAAAAGATATAAGTGAAGCACTATAGCAATATTGTCTAGCTCAAAAGATATAAGTGAAGCACATAGAGTATTCTAATAAATTATTATTCATGTGTGTCTCTCTCAAAAGGTGTGTACATGTCACATCCTAGTTAGCCATGCATTAGAGTGTTGCATCATGTTTACTCTTTCATCAGAAACTTGAAATGGGGATCTGTGAAACCCTCAGAATCTTTTTGAAAATGACCCAAATAAAAATTTCTCCAAAAAGGTCCAAGAAAATGCTCATGTTGCTCTCTGAAAATATTGGACAGAGATAAAAATCAAACCAATATTTTAAGAGCTCATAGGTATTTATTTTGGGCATTTGGAATTAATGCATAAATATTTGCATTGGAAATATATTAGTTATATATATTAATATATGTCCAAATTTTATGCCAACTATAAAGGAGCTCTGGAATAATATATATAGCTCCTGCAAAAATTGGCATAAGTTAAATAAATGATTTAATATATTATTTAAATCAAAACAAATGTCAGAAATTAGAAAACAGAAAATAATTAACAGGAGGAGCTTACCTGGGCTCCTCCACTGTGCGGCCCAGCCAGCTGGCTGGCCCAGCCAGCAGCCGGCCCAGCCCATCTCCCTCCTCTGTCGTCTTCGTCCCGACAGAGGGAGGGGAGTGTGGCCGGCGCGCGCGCGCGCCACCGCGCCATGCCACCTCTCTCCTTGCCTGCCTGCCCTCCCCTCCTCGCCTCGATGCCCCTGGACGACGCCACGCCTCCCCCCTGCTCTCTCTCACTCTCCCCCGGCTCTTCCCTCCTCTCCCTCGCTCTCTCTCTCACACGGCCGAACACCACCGTCGCCGCCGTTCGCCATAGCAGCCGTCTCCGGCCACCCCTCGCTCCCCCGACTAGCTCGGAAGCTCCGCCACGACCCCCTCTTCCTCCCCACCGCTCCACGGTCCTCCAGAAGCCCTGCATCGCCGCCACGTCGCCGTTCCCCTCCTCGGGCTCCGACCACCGTCGCCGTCGATTCGCCGTCTCCAGCGCGTCCCCGAGCCCGCTTCGACGCCCACTGCAACCGCGGTGAGCTACGCCACCGTTTCCCCCTCTCCTCCCCCTCGTTCCCCCACCGTAGCCTCCTCCCCACCACGGCCGAACCTCCGCCGTCGCCGAGCTCACCGTCGACGCAGCTCCGGTGACCATTTGGTCACCCCGGCGAGTCCAACGAGTTCGCAAGACCCCGTAGAGCATCCCTAGTGCCTCGCTTCGCTCGCCTTCGAGCTCCAACCCTGTTCCCGTGCACGACCGAACCCCGGCGGCCGCAGCCGAGCTCGCCGCCGTCGACTCCGGCCACCCCAGGCCCAGCCACGGCCACCGTTCGACGCGCGGGAGCAAGAGCTTTCCAACGAGCCCAAGCACGGCCTCTCCCGTGCCCTATAGCGCGATTCCGCATCGCGCCGCCGTCTCGGGCCTCGCCGACGTCACGTCGCCGGTGGGTTTGACCCACTTTGACCACGGCAGGACACCCCTGAGTCCCTGACAGGTGGGCCCAGCCCTGTAGCTAATTAGGATTAGCGCTAACCACTGTTAATTAACCCCCTGAGTCCCTGACAGGTGGGCCCAGCCCTGTAGCTAATTAGGATTAGCGCTAACCACTGTTAATTAACCCCCTGACACTGACTAGTGGGCCCCAGCGCCACTAATTAGTAATTAGGATTAAATTAACCCTGTTTAACCCCCCCTGTCACTGACGTGTGGGCCCCACACGTCAGGTTTGACTTCAGCCAGCCGCAGTTGACCACTGACGTCATGCTGACGTCATGTTGGCGCAATAATTATAATTTCTGGATTTAATTTAAATCAGGAAATTCCAGAATATTATTTAAACTTCAAAAATTCATAACTTTTATTCTGTAACTCCAAATTGGACAAATTATATATGAAAAATGATCAGAAAAATCCAATCTATCCATCTGTACTATTTTCATGCATGATCAAACAAGTTAAATTGATGTTTCAAGCAGAACAAGGAAAAGCACTTTAAAAGGCCATGTTTGAGTTTGAAATTTGAATCTTTGATTCAAATTTGTTCAAACCCTTCTGGTTTTAGTTGCATTAGCCCAACACACTCATATTGCTATGTTTCATGCATGCATCATATTGTTGCACATTGTTTGGTGATGGTTGTGTATCGGTGTCCTTTGCGACAGGTTCTGCCTCCGAGGAGTACCGTGGTTACCCTAACGAAGAACCGTATCAGTGCATCGAACCATCAGGCAAGCAACCAACCATTTGATCATATCGATACAATCCCATGTTCTCGCTCCTGCTCTCTTTTACTGCATTAAGACAACACGTTTCAAACTGCTGTGTGCCACGGTAGTTGAACCCATTTCCTCTGCATGACCTGTCATTGCCACAGTAACTAGATGAAACCCACTAGCATGTGTAGGAGTTGATTGAGCCATGTGTATGTGTTGTTCCTACCTTGCTATGCCTGCTATGCTTAGAGTCGTGTCAGGTCTGGTTCATCTGGGTGATGGGCTAGAGTGAAATGTTAATGTCGGTAATGAGAGTGGTGTGGTGAACACGATTTGGTAAAGGTATCGATGAGAGGCCATGTAGGAGTACATGGTGGGTTGTTTCATTGAAGCCGACCTTAAGCACTGAGATCTGTATATGTGATTTAAGATACAGCTACTACCATGCATTGGGCCCTGAGATATGACCCCGCTCGACTTCTTATTCACCCTAGCTCTCTGTCCAGGAGTTGCAAGTAGTTTCTGGTGTTTGTAGCCTACTGGAGGCCGTGGACAGCGCTGACCGTAGGGGTGGGCTGTGATGCGGTAGGTACGTGGCCGGGTGTACCGAATACCCGTTAGGTATCTCGGGAACCCTGTTCACATCGTTCGGGGCCGTATGGGAAACCTCGGCCGGACTCCCTGCGGATGGAACCTGAATAGGCGATAAACCTGGACTAGAGGCTTAAGTGTTTAGGTAGGTCGTGGTCTACACCCACGTCGGCTTTCGCTTGAAGTCTGCCGAGCACATGTCGTGTGCAGACGCTAAGTGGTGGAAACATGTATGAAGAAGTACACCCCTGCAGGGTTAACATGATCTATTCGAATAGCCGCGTCCGCGGTAAAGGACTACTTGGTTGCCTATACAGTTCATAGACAAGTAATTGGAAACTACTAAAAGCCTCAAGATAAGTGTGAGTGCCGAGGATGGCTCTTCCGTAGGAAGACGGAGGTGGATCCTCGGTAGTGTATTGAAGTGGTGAGTAGTGGACTCGTGTGCGCAAAACCATTTCAAGTTGGAGTATCGTAGGATAGTCTAGCCAAGAGTCAAAGCTGGCTTGCTGCAATAACTCCACCAACCCTTCTTGATAATATGCATGTATGTAGGATCTGATGTAAGTCTTGCTGAGTACCTTTGTACTCATGTTGCTATAATCTACATTTTTACAGAAGACGCTGCAACCCCTTCTGATGGGTTCTATGTAGACGTTGACATCAACGAGTAGGCTAAAGACCCAGGTGGTGACCCTGAGCTTGTGAAGGACCACGTAGTATAGCTAGGCTTTCCAAGCCTCTTTTATTTTACTAGTTGTCTGTACTCAGACAAGTTACTTCCGCTGCTGGTTTGTATGACTGTATGACTTGTATGTTGGGTCGTGAGACCCGTACCTTGGTGTATGTTATGTATGGCTCCCTGAGCCTTAAATAAGGTACTTGTGTCGTAGAGTCATGTTGTGATGTTTCGTTGTATTGCACATATCGAGCATATTGTGTGTATGATTGAAATGCTTGGTATGTGTGGGATCTGACTATCTAGTTGTTTATCTTTAGTTGCCTCTCTTACCGGGAAATGTCTCCTAGTGTTACCGCTGAGCCATGGTAGCTTGCTACTGCTCTGGAACACTTAGGCTGGCCGGCATGTGTCCTTCTTCGTTCCTGTGTCTGTCCCTTCGGGGAAATGTCACGCTTTGAGTACCGGAGTCCTGTTAGCCGCTACAGCCCGGTTTACCGGAGTCCTGTTAGCCCAGTGCTACAGCCCGGACCCACTTGCTGATGACCGACACGTTCGAAGCTGGGTCATGGATGCCTGTCCCTGTAAGTCTGAGCCACTTTGGGTTTACAACTAGTCATGTCAGCCCGGGCTCCTTATCGTATGGATGCTAGCGACACTATCATATACGTGAGTCAAAAGGCGCAAACGGTCCCGGGAAAAGGTAAGACGACACCCGTGGGGATACCGTGCGTGAGGCCGCAAAGTGATATGAGGTGTTACCGGCTAGATCGATGTGACATCGAGTCGGGGTCCTGACAGTACATCAAGGATGATTATGTTAAACTAAAAAACAAAGACTCAAATCATACAAGACGCTCCAAGCAAAACACATATCATGTGGTGAATAAAAATATAGGCTCAAAGTAAAGTTACCGATAGACGAAGACGAAAGAGGAGATGCCTTCCGGGGCATCCCAAGCTTAGGCTTTTGGTTGTCCTTTAATTTTATCTTGTGGTGCCTTAGGAATACCCAAGATTAGGCTCTTTCCACTCCTTATTCCAAAATCCATCAAATCTTTACCCAACACTTGAAAACTTCACAACAGAAAACTTCAACAGAAAATCTCATGAGCTCCGTTAGTAGAAGAAAATAAACCACCACTTTAAGGTAATGTAATGAACTCATTTCTTTATTTATATTGGTATTAAATCTACTATATTCCAACTAATCTATGGTTCATACCCCCCTATACTACTCATAGATTCATCAAAATAAGCAAACAACACATAGAAAACAGAATCTGTCAAAAACAGAACAGTCTATAGTAATATGTAACTCTCGAATACTTCCGTAACTCCAAAAATTATTAAATAAATTGGTGTACGTGAGTAATTTGTCTATTAATATTATGAAAAAATAATCAACTTAAAATCACTATTTTGTAAAAAATGACAGTTAATCTCGTGAGCGGAAAGTTTCTGTTTTTTACAGCAAGATCACATTAACTTTCACCCAAGTCTTCCCAAAGGTTCTACTTGGCACTTTATTGAAAACAAAAGCTATAAAACATGATTACTACAGTAGCTTAATCATGTGGACACACAAAAACAGTAGGGTTAAATATTGGGTTGTCTCCCAACAAGCGCTTTTATTTAATACCTTTCTAGCTAGGCATGATGAAGTCAATGATGCTCACGTAAAAGATAAGAATTGAAACACAAAGAGATCATCATGAAGAATATGACTAGCACATTTAAGTCTAACCACGTCCTATGCCTAGGGATTTTGTGATCAAACAACTTATGGGAACAAGAATCAACTAGCATAGGAAAGTAAAACAAGCATAACTTCAAGATTTTCAACACATAGAGAGAGGAAACTTGATATTATTGCAATTCCTACAAGCATATTTTCCTCCCTCATAGTAATTTTCAGTAGCATCATGAATGAATTCAAAAATATAACTATCACATAAAGCATTCTTTTCCTGATCTACAAGCATATAATTTTTATTACTCTCCACATAAGCAAATTTCTTCTCATGAATAGTAGTGGGGGCAAACTCAACAAAATAACTATCATGTGAGGCACAATCCAATTGAAAATTAAAATCAAGATGACAAGTTTCATGGTTATCATTATTATTTATAGCATACACGTCATCACAATAATCATCATAGATAGCAACTTTGTTCTCATAATCAATTGGAACCTCTTCCGAAATAGTGGAATTCATCGCTAAATAAAGTCATGAGCTCTCCAAATCCACTTTCATAATTATCACAATAAGGTTCAACACCCTCCAAAATAGTGGGATATTTACTTCCTAAAGTTGACACTCTTCCAAACCCACTTTCATCAATATAATCATCATAAATAGGAGGCATGCTATCATCATAGTGAATTTGCTCATCAAAACTTGGGGGACTAAAAATATCATCTTCATCAAACATAGCTTCCCCAAGCTTGTGGCTTTACATATCATTAGAATCATAGATATTCAAGGAATTCATACTAACAACATTGCAATCATGCTCATCATTCAAAGATTTAGTGCCAAACATTTTAATGCATTCTTCTTCTAACACGTTGGCACAATTATCGGGATCCTTATTTTCACGAAATACATTAAAAAGATGAAGCATATGAGGCAACCTCAATTCCAATTTTTTTTAGTTTTCTTTTATAAACTAAACTAGTGATAAAACAAGAAAATAAAGATTCAATTGCAAGATTTAAAGATATACCTTCAAGCACTAACCTCACCGGCAACGGCACCACAAAAGAGCTTGATGTCTATTACGCAACCTTCTTCTTGTAGACGTTGTTGGGCCTCCAAGTGCAGAGGTTTGTAGGACAATAGCAAATTTCCCTCAAGTGGATGACCTAAGGTTTATCAATCCATGGGAGGCATAGGATGAAGATGGTCTCTCTCAAATAACCCTGCAACCAAATAACAAAGAGTCTCTTGTGTTCCCAACACACCCAATACAATGGTAAATTGTATAGGTGCACTAGTTCGGTGAAGAGATGGTGATACAAGTGCAATATGGATGGTAGATATAGGTTTTTGTAATCTGAAATTATAAAAAAAGCAAGGTAGCAAGCGATAAAAGTGAGCGTAAACGGTATTGCAATGGTAGGAAACAAGGCATAGGGTTCATACTTTCACTAGTGCAAGTTATCTCAACAATAATAACATAATTGGATCATATAACAATCCCTCAACATGCAAAAAAGAGTCACTCCAAAGCCACTCACAGCGAAGAACAAACGAAGAGATTATTGTATTGTACGAAACCACCTCAAAGTTATTATTTCCGATCAATCCATTGGGCTATTCCCATAAGTGTCACAAACAGCCGTAGAGTTCGTAGTAAAATAACACCTTAAGACACACATCAACCAAAATCCTAATGTCACCTAGATACTAAATGTCACCTGAAGTATCCATGGGTATGATTATACGATATGCATCACACAATCAAATATTCATCTATTCAACCAACACAAAGAACCTCAAAGAGTGTCCCAAAGTTTCTACCGGAGAGTCAAGACGAAAACGTGTGCCAACCCCTATGCATAGATTCCCAAGGTCACGGAACCCGCAAGTTGATCACCAAAACATACATCAAGTGAATCAATAGAATACCCCATTGTCACCACGGGTATCCCATGCAAGACATACATCAAGTGTTCTCAAATCCTTAAAGACTTAATCCGATAAGATAACTTCAAAGGGAAAACTCAATCCATTAAAAGAAAGTAGAAGGGGAGAAGCATCATAAGATCCAACTATAATAGCAAAGCTCGCAGTACATCAAGATCGTGCCATATCAAGAACACGAGAGAGAGACAGAGAGAGAGAGAGAGAGAGAGATCAAACACATAGCTACTGGTACATACCCTCAGCCCCAAGGGTGAACTACTCCCTCCTCATCATGGAGAGCGTAGGGATGATGAAGATGGCTACCGGTGATGGATCCCCCCTCTGGCAGCATGCCAGAACAGGGTCCCGATTGTTTTTTGGCTACAGAGGCTTGTGGCGTCGGAACTCCCAATCTAGGTTTATTTCTGGGGTTTTTTGTATTTATATGAATTTTTGGTGTCGGTCTCACGTCAGGGGGGGTCTCCGAGTCATCCACAAGATAGGGGGGTGCGCCCAGGGGGTAGGACGCGCCCTTCACCCTCGTGGATGCCTCAGGACTCTTCTGGCCCAACTCTTTTACTTCGGGGGCTTCTTTTGGTCCATAAAAAATCATCAAAAATTGGCACGTCAATTGGACTCTATTTGGTATTCCTTTTCTGTAGAACTCAAAAACAAGGAAAAAACAGAAACCGGCCCTAGGCTCTAGGTTAATAGGTTAGTCCCAAAAATCATATATAATAGCATATAAAACATCCTAGATGGATAATATAATAGCATGGAACAATCAAAAATTATAGATATGTTGGAGACGTATCATAGACACTACCGAGACACCTTTCCAGTCAATAACCAATAGCGGAACCTGGATGCCCATATTGGTTCCTACATATTCTACGAAGATCTTTATCGGTCGAACCTTATGACAACATACGTAATTCCCTTTGTCTGTCAGTATGTTACTCGCCCGAGATTCGATCATCGGTATCTTCATACCTAGTTCAATTTCGTTACCGGCAAGTCTCTTTACTTGTTCCGTAATACATCATCTCGTAACTAACTCCTTAGTCATTTGCTTGCAAGGCTTCTTATGATGTGTATTACCGAGAGGGCCCAGAGATACCTCTTCGATACTCAGAAATCCTAATCTCGATCTATGCCAACTCAACAAACACCTTTGGAGATACCTGTAGAGAATCTTTATGATCATGAAGCCTACTGAAGAGAAGGCTGATGATGTTATCATCACTGGACTTGGTTATACAACGCCAGGCAATCCCACTATCTTGTCAAAGCATAGCACCAAGGAAGATATATCCATTGCTAACAAAGGAAAGTGGTCAGTGAATTTGGAGAGCTATGCTCACTAAAGCACTCAAGAAATTCACTCCGGGTACTTGAACCGCCTGCACACAAGCCGTGAATTTGTGGCCGGCTTAGTGAACTTGATGAAGGATCGTTTTGAGGTAAACACTACAACTCTCTTCATATGAACATACTTTATCAACCGCCAAGTCTATAGGATATGATAGAATTGAATGTACTGTAGACTTTTAAATAGCCTTGTAGAATAAATCCAGGAGCCCCCAAGGGCCGGCCTATACTTTCAAGATAAGCCGGGACTTCAAATAATGATTCAATTTTGCACCTGTAGCCCCCAAGGGCCGGCTTAAACTGTCAAGATCAGTCGGGTCTCATTACCATAGTTGTTCATAAAATCCAAGTATATAGCACCCATGAATCGGCTATTGTCACAATAAGATAGCCGGCTCATCATAAAATTTTCTTCAAAAAAGAGCAATGTGCATTAGCCCCCAAGTGCCAAGTGAAATACTTGTATTGTGCTTGGGACTTTTTTAAATAAGATGACTATAACCCCGCCTATTGTTTGCATCCTGCAGGCTGAACTCAGTGCCAAAGAATCCCAAGTCACCAATCTTCAAGAGAATATCAAGTCTCAGCAATCTGAAACCTCTAAGGCCAAATCAGAATTGACCACCGCCTTGGCAGAGATGGAGAAACTGAAGCAGAACTTCAAGGTTGACCAGGTAGGCTGGGATTCGGAGAAAACAACTCTATTGAAGAGAGCAGAAGAAGCAAAAGCAGCGCTTAAGCCGGTGGGTGAAGAGCTTGCCGGTTTGAAACATCAAATAAACACCATGACTGCTGCCATCTTCGGCAAGTAACTTCATCTCAATTTGTTACTACCAATGCATTGTAATCATCATTCATCCGGCTTATAGATTTACTTGGTACTGCAGGCTCCAGGATCGCCCATCTCGGATCAGATATGCGCAAGAAGCTAAAAGCCGCCTATACTCTTATAGAGCAATTATATACTGGTGCGCAACAAGTTGTATCTGCAGCCTTGCATAAGAAGCAACCGCCAACCCTCATCAAGGACATGTTGGGGAAGTTATCTGTGCTGCCCCAACGGGTTGAAGATCTTAAACGACCAGCCGCAAGAGCCGGTGCAATCACTGCACTAACCCGGGCCAAGGCGTGGCAAGCAGATCTTGACCCGAAGGACTTGGCCAATGGCTGCCCTAGTGTAAAGGAGGACGGGTCTCCCTTCAGTGCTTAGGACTTTGCTTCAATAGTAAGAGAAATGTGTCCTTTAGCAAGCAAGTTAGCTGAAGATACTGACCTGTCCCATTATCAGGGGGTTTATGATGCTGACAACAAGAAGGTCAAAGCACCAATCCATGAGTCCCAGGACCTTACTCCTCCAATTCGTAAGTACACTTTTGCCCCTAACATTGACCCGTCAACACTTATTAGCGACGAGGCTATATTCAAAGCTTTGACTGGGATCAACTGGGCAACTCTGACGTCCAGCCAATGGGTGAAGAGGAGGACGATGAACGGTGCTAGATAACCCGGAACCCTCAACTCGCCAAGGCCAAGACCAGTAATCCGAAGGCCGGCTTAACATATGCCAGCTGAAATACTTCCTCAAAACACTTATTCTTTTGGGCCATGTGATGCCTTGTAATAGGCTCGTTGGAAAACAATGATCTGCCATGTCATCGCGCGTGTTGACTTGCATAACACTTATGAGCCGCTTGATCTTAGTTGACGATCCATTGTTCATACTCATAACCATTATCAACCATGTTGATCATGTTGTCATAAACCCTGCATACAAACAGAGCACAAGTGCCTTGGTGGTTTACCCCAAGGCAGGTCATAATACCCCACAAAAAACCACTGGTGACTGTAACGTCCATAACCAGGGATGGTTTACCAAAACCTCATAGAATCTTAACAAAAATAAATATCATACATGTGATATTTATGTATATCGTCGGCTTACCATGCCATATGAAAACAAACCAGACTCGGAGCACAACGCTCTGTGCAATTTATTCATACTGCCGGCTTACAACGCCATAGACAACAAAGGGTAACATCCCAAATTTTTAGAGTACAAGACTCCAAACATATGATCACCATACACTGGCGAATTAACGTCCAAAGTCAGGCCGGGTTAACAAAACACCGGATACTATGAAATAAAGATCAAGGCATCATGACCTGAATCAAGTTTCAACCATATATCAATATGGTACAAATAGAAACACCAAAAAAGATTCAAAGGCAAAGAGAAAACAGAAGACCAAGGCATTCAAAGGATGCCAAGCCTCAACATCAAATACTATTCAAGGGCTGCACAGCCACTGAGTTACTCCTTAATTCAAACTTGTAAGTCGGGCCTCACATGACCAATCGCCATTTTAACTTTGACAAGTTCAGGGTCTTTATAAGATTGACTGTCAAGAGTATGGCGAGTCATTCCAGGATTACCTGGTCGGAGTGGCAAGCATACAAAGGTAGGTAACTCGGATTTTTGGTGAATACACCTGGCATCCAAGCCTATTATGAGGGACAACAAAACTTTGTTCAATTAACAAGGAGACCCCTAGTAATATTTTGATTCAGACGTACAAGCCGGACCAGTAGGGTAATCATAGCTATGCTCAATGAGCAGGAAGCCCCCAAGTATTTTGTAATCAAGGCATACAAGCCGGATCAAAAGGGTAGTCATAGCTATGCTCAATGAGCAGGAAGCCCTCAAGTGACCTTATGAAGTAACAATAAAGACTCAGATTCTCAGAAATGAAATGACAGAGGCCCTGAATCATCAGAGATGTCGGATTTATTATACTAATCATAATATATACATTGGTAAAAGTATGTACATCACAAGAGCCGGTGGCTCGGGTGTAGTAAGGCTGAAGATGAGCAATATTCCACGGCCGGTAGGTCTCCTCCTCTAACGTGTGTGAGTCGTTGTGGTCTCGAACATCGATAAGGTAGTATGACCCATTGTTCATATTATTGCTGACCACAAAAGGTCCTTCCCAAGGTAGGGATAACTTGCGCATGTCAGTTTGATCCTGGATGAGCCGGAGCACCAAATCTCCTTCTTGAAAGGTCTTGGTTTTAACCCGGCGGCTATGATAATGACGCAGATCTTGCTGATAAATCATCGAACGAGCTGCCGCAAGGTCACGCTCTTCATCCAAAAGGTTAACAACATCGTGACGTGCTTTCTCATTATCAGCTTCAACATAAGCCGCCACACGGAGAGAGTCGTGACATATGTCACTAGGGAGAGCCGCCTCTGCTCCATAAACCATGAAGAAAGGCGTGTAACCCGTGGATCTGTTGGGGGTGATATTGATACTCCAAAGCACTAAGGGCAATTCTTTGACCCAACAACCCGGCGTCCTCTGCAAAGGGACCATAAGCCGGGGCTTGATACCTCTCAAAATTTCTTGATTGGCTCTTCCAGCTTGACCATTACACTGGCGGTGAGCCTCTAATGATACATCAAGCCCAATATGCTCTTGTTGACAGAACTCTTTCATTGCACCCTTAGACAGATTAGTACCATTATCGGTGATGATACTATGAGGGTATCCAAAACGAAAGATCACCTTTTTGATGAACTGAATCGTCATTGCTACATCACATTTGCTGACCGGCTCAGCTTCCACCCACTTTGTAAACTTGTCAACAGCTACCAGGAGATGAGTCTTTTGTCCTTGGACCTTTTAAAAGGTCCAACCATATCCATCCCCTAGACTGCAAACGGCCAAGTAATTGGAATCATCCTCAATTCTTGAGCTGGCACATGAGCTCGTTTTGAAATTTTTTGACAACCATCACATTTATTGACTAGATCTTCCACATCAGCATGAGCCATCAGCCAATAAAACCCATGACGAAAAGCTTTAACAACAAGAGACTTAGAGCCGGCATGATGACCGCAATCTCCTTCATGAATCTCCCTTAGAATTTCACGGTCCTCCTTAGGAGAAATGCATCATTGAAACACTCTTGTAACACTGCATTTGTGTAGCTCACCATTGACAATAGTCATTGACTTAGACCTATGGGTTATTTGCCTGGCCAAGTTTTCATCCTCAGGTAACTCGCCCCGGGTCATATAAGCCAAATATGGGACAGTTCAATCAAGAATAACATGGAGAGCCGCTACCAACTGTGCCTCCGGGTCATGAATTGGAAGATCTTCCTCCATAGGCAATTTAACTAATGGGTTATGCAAAACATCAAGGAAAACATTAGGGGGTACAGGCTTACACTAAGACCCCAGCCGTCTTAAAGCATCAGCAGCTTCATTTTCCTGCGATCAACATGCTCCACTTGATAACCTTTGAAATGACCAGCAATGGTATAAAATTCTCAGCGATAAGCCGCCATGAGTGGATCCTTTGAATCCCAAGTTCCTGACACTTGCTGAGCCACGAATTCTGAGTCGCCAAAATACCTCACCTAGCTTAGATTCATCTCTTTAGCCATCCGAAGACCATGGAGTAAGGCTTCATACTCAGCTGCATTGTTAGTACAAGGGAACATTCACTACTATAGGATGTTGCTAACACGACACTACGATCAGAGACCCTTCGACAAAACTGTGTGCGATGCAATAATCGCAAATGGTGGTGTAAAAAAACCATCAAAAAGGTGCAAAATGTTTGCGACGGTGGACGCATCAAACATGGTTCAGATTTTAGTTGCGTGTGCGATGCACAGCATACAGTTCAGTTCAATGAACTATTTGCGATGAGGAAGAAGAACGGAAACAGGAAGCCAGATGAAGGCGTGTGCAATATATGACATACAGTTCAATCGAATTAACTATTTGTGATGAGGTGGAACAACAAAAACGGACAACTAGATAAAGGTGTGTGCGATTGAGGGCATATGCTTCAGAAGGATTAACTATTTGCGATTAGGCAACAGAATAGAAAAGGTCAGCCAGATCAAAGGTGTGTGCGATTGATGGCATACACTTCACACAGATGAATTGTTTGCGATTAGCCACAACAAACAGAAATAGTTAGACAGATAAACGTGTGTGTGCTAGAAGGGCACACATTCTAATTAAAAGAAGCGTGCGTGATGGTAATAACGAGCACGCACGATTCTTGGAACAAGACGTGTGCTGATATTGCCTATTGCGGTGCAACAAATGCCACGTATGCGGCCGAGAAAGCGTGCCCACGTTACACCGTCCGGGAATAGTGCCGCACTTAGAAATTATAGAACCGTCAATAAATTTTGAGCCTGCATCCCGTCACCTTCCAAATTGCAAACCTGTTCACACCGATCAAAACCTAAATGGTTTCCCAGTTAGGAGTGTATTAGTACTTGGTTATAAATATTGTACTATGCCAAGATGACAGTGCATTCCTTCCTCAACTCCTCATCCACTAAAGCAAACAAGTCATTCAGCATCATTCTCTTGCGTCTACCATGGCCACAGTGAGTTCTTGTTCGAGAGATTACCACCAGGGAGAGTCGAGCATGGAACTGGAAGCACGAGAGATGTCCCGCTTAGCCACGAAAGCAGTCGACCTGTCCCGCCGCACGGTAGTAGCAGCACAGAGGTCCCACCGCGCCACCGAAGCAGCACGGAGGTCCTGCCATGCCGTCGATGCAATAGACTGGTCCGTCCGCGCCGGGGAAGCAGCAGAGATGTCCTGCCATGCCACGAATGCAGCAGAGATGTCCTCCCGCGTCGCGGCGGCCTGGGAAAATCTCTCATGGGCAGGCGAGAACTCTTACAAGCGCATGCATGCGATTGTCCATAGCCATATGGATCAGATATTCGGCTGGATGAAGCTGCGGGACGAGTTGAATGCCTCGTTTGAACAACTCCGGGCCGAGCGCGACCCGCTGAGGGCGAAGATCGCCGGAAGGGTGAAGCAGGCGGAGGAGACCGCTGCCTTGTTGAAGAGGACGGGCATCATTGTCAAGAAACTAATGGACGAGAATGCCATGCTCTACATCGAGCGTGAAAGGCTGGTGGAGGAATCCGCGGTTGCTGCCGAGCAGCGTATTAAGGACATGAATTTGATGAAAGAGATCATCACCGCTCGCGGCGAGAACTAGTCTCCGTGACCTGCAGCACATCAAGAAAGTAGATATCAGTAAGCCAGATCATTGTATGCGTCTTCCTTCTTCTTTTTCCCTTGTGTATTTCGGACGTAGCCACATGTGGCTTTTTTAGTTATCTTCCTAGATATGTAAGACAATTATTATCCACTGTCATCGTCCTTATATTCATGATGCTTGCTATAAGTCGCAGTCAATGCTATATAGGTCAGTCGGATCTTACATCAAGATCCATGCAAAACTTTCTTTTCAGATTTTCACTTTTCTCTATTAAATCTCAGTCCTGTGAGACATAGCCACACCATGAAACAGGGGCTCCGGTGCCATTAATGGAGACGTTGGGAGGGAGGTGCACGACGGATAGAGCTCAAAGGGCTCTCCTCCTGATGAGCACGTGCAGGGGTTTGATCGCATGCCTCCCATACTCAAATAGCTACCCCGCACGGCACTTCCTAGCCAAGAAAAAAAGGGACGCGTGGCGGCACGTAATTGGTAAGTAGAACGCCCACGGTTTCAATAATAGTTGTGTTTCCGGTTTGTAACGTGACAACACTTGTTCCAAAATGACTTTGTTGATTTTTAATGTGTGCGCCTTCGCAAATCGGACAGAAAATTTACCACCGCTTGTTGGTGCCATGTCATGACACCATGCCAAGTTTCATGATTCCAGGCGTGTTTTGGATTTACAGGAATTAAAATACGAAGTTTCTCAATCTTTCCGGCCAAGCCACGATGCCGAGATGTTTGAATTTCATTCTCATTTCTTGCATGGGACCTAGAAATTCACCCAAGGACATACATGTGATTTTTCAACCAACTTTGGTGCACTCGAGCATGTGCTTGTAGTTCAGATTTGAATTATACACATTAAATGCCCAGAAATTCAATTAATGTATAAAAAAGGCCAAACGAACCCGGAATAATACAGGAATTAAAAATGAAGTTTCTCAATCTTTCCGGCCGAGCCACGATGCCCAGATGTTTGAATTTCATTCTCATTTCTTGCATGGGACCTAGAAATTCACCCAAGGACACACATGTGATTTTTCAAACAACTTTGGTACACTGGAGCATGTGCTCGTAGTTCAAATTTGAATTATGCACATTAAATGCCCATAAATTCAATTAATGTATAAAAAAGGCCAAACGAACCGGGAATAATTCCAAAATTTAGCATGATACTTCTATTTGGTCTAATATGCCGGTGTAAACAAATTAAGGCGGGAGAAGGCAGTGTACGTATGTCGTTTCGCACACGGAGGTGGCACGTTCCCACTCGGAACCACGAGCCTTCTTGAGAGAAGCTCCGGTTTGCAAGAAGGTTATACCAAAGCTTGTCCCAATTCGGCCAAAAAATTACCGCAACATTTTGGTGCCATGTCATGACACCATGCCAAGTTTCATGATTTTCAAGCGTGTTTTGGATTTACATGAATTAAAAAACCAAGTATCTCAATCTTTCCGGCCGAGCCACGATGCCCAGATGTTTGAATTTCATTCCCATTTCTAGCATGGGACCTAGAAATTCACCCAAGGACACACATGTAATTTTTCAACCAACTTTGATGCACTGGAGCATGTGCTTGTAGTTCAAATTTGAATTATGCACATTAAATGCCCATAAATTAGATTAATGTATAAAAAGGCCAAACGAACCCAGAATAATTCCAAAATTTAGCATGATACTTCTATTTTGTCTAATCTGCTTGTGTAAATAAATTAAGGCAGGCGAAGGCAGTGTACGTATGTCGTTTCGCGCACGGAGGTGACACGTTCCCTCTCAGAACCAAGAGTGTTCTTGAGAGAAGCTCCGATTTGCAAGAAGGTTATACCAAAGCTTGTCCCAATTCGGCCAAAAAAAATACCGCAACATTTTGGTGCCATGTCATGACACCATGCCAAGTTTCATGATTTTCAAGCGTGTTTTGGATTTACATGAAATAAAAAACCAAGTATCTCAATCTTTCCGGCCGAGCCACGATGCCCAGATGTTTGAATTTCATTCCCATTTCTAGCATGGGACCTAGAAATTCACCCAGGGACACACATATGATTTTTCAACCAACTTTGGTGCACTAGAGCATGTGCTTGTAGTTCAAATTTGAATTATGCACATTAAATGCTCATAAATTAGATTAATGTATAAAAAGGCTAAACGAACCCAGAATAATTCCAAAATTTAGCACGATACTTCTATTTTGTCTAATCTGCTTGTGTAAACAAATTAAGGCAGGCGAAGGCAATGTACGTATGTCGTTTCGCACACGGAGGTGACACGTTCCCTCTCGGAACCAAGAGTGTTCTTGAGAGAAGCTCCGGTTTGCAAGAAGCTTATACCAAAGCTTGTCCCAATTCGGCCAAAAAAATACCGCAGCATGTTGGTGCCATGTCATGACACCATGCCAAGTTTCATGATTTTCAGGCATGTTTTGGATTTACATGAATTAAAAAACCAAGTTTTTCAATCTTTCCGGCCAAGCCACGACGCCTAGATGTTTGAATTTCATTCTCATTTCTTGCTTGGGACCTAGAAATTCATCCAAGGACACACATGCGATTTTTCAACCAACTTTGGTGCACTGGAGCATGTGCTTGTAGTTCAAATTTGAATTATGCACATTAAATGCCCGGAAATTAAATTAATGTATAAAAAAGTCCAAACGAACCCGGAATAAATCAAAATTTTAGCATGATACTTCTATTTGGTCTAATCTGCCCGTGTAAAAAAAATTAAGGTGGGAGAAGGTAGTGTATGTATGTCGTTTCGCGCACGGAGGTGACACGTGCCTTCTCCGAACCACGAGCTTTCTTGAGAGAAGCTCCGGTTTGCAAGAAGCTTATACCAAAGCCTGTCCCAATTCAGCCAAAAAATTTACCGCAACATGTTGGTGCCATGTCATGACACCATGCCTAGTTTCATGATTTTCAGGTGTGTTTTGGATTTACATGAATTAAAAAACCAACTTTCTCAATCTTTTCGGCCGAGCCACGACGCCTAGATGTTTGAATTTCATTCCATTTCTTGCATGGAACCTATAAATTCACCCAAAGACACACATGTGATTTTTCAACAAACTTTGGGGCACTGGAACATGTGCTTGTAGTTCAAATTTGAATTATGCACATTAAATGCCGAGAAACTTAATTAATCCATAAAAATGAACCCGGAATAAGTCCAAATTTGAACACGACACTCATGTAGTTGCATGTTCACTGTACATAAATGTTCTAGCAATTCAAACAACATCCTTTCCCTCCGTAACACCATTTTGTCTTTCAAAACATAATGAAAAATTCAGGTATACCACAAACAATTTACTAGAAAGAATTGTGTGGGATGTGATATAAAATATCTTGGTGCACCGTCTTGTGTGGCTTACGCAGGAAGCTTCATCGTCTATAGTCCACCGCCCCCACATGAACCACACTTGTGTGCCAGTTTCTCGCGGCACCGAGCAAAAAAAATTAACCACCGCGGAAATATCTATCTCCCCGCCCCTTCCCTCCCACCAAAAGCCACATTTCACTGTTCCTCCTTGCTTTCCAAGTTCAAACCTGCACTGCTGCTTATTAGCAGCTCAGCCTCCTCGCCGGCGACCCTACTTCTTGCAGCGCCACCTCATCGTCAGCTACCCTTCTTCTTGCAGCGCCGCCTCCTCGCTGGCGACCCTTCTTCTTGCAGCGCCGCCTCCTCGTCGGTGACCCTTATTCTTGCTGCGCTACCTCCTCATCGCCGACCCTTCTACTTGCTGCACGGCCTTGTCATCCTCCTCCACACCATCCTCCTCATTTCCCGTCCCACATGCCCCGACCAACAGCGTGACACCTTCCGCTGAAATCAATGTCCCCCTCCTCCAATTAAGCGCCGCCCACAGCCATTTTGCACGCAGTATAACGTGGAGCTCAGTAGCATCTAGCAACGGAGAAGCAAATCGTGGCCGCACGTGTGCACGAGGTCGCTACGGCTGACATGCGTGCTGACCGCCAGATCTTGGAGGAGCACCTCATCTTCGAGGCCACCGTCTGCACCACCATGCGGTTTTCTACTTTAAAATATAGTTCGTGTTGTTTTCTCGAGGCCACCACCAATGCCTTCTAGTGATTTGTCCTCTGTAATGTTAATATGCAATCTGATGTCTAGTTTACAGTTTGGTCCTCTGAAATGTAATGTTCAGTTAACACTTTGGTCCTATGAAATGTAATGTTCAGTTAACAGTTTCGTCCAACAATTGCTACATTTCGTAGTAGTGTTCTCAAGCATTCTTTGTTTTGTTAACTATCTTATCTTCTAGTACATGTTTCTATTCTGCAATGTTGTGCTTAGTTAACTATTTTGGTTCATTTGGTCTGTTGTCCATTTAACTGTTTGGTTCAGTTCTGCAATTTGATTTTCATTTGCTGTGGGTACAATTTTATATTGTTACGCATGTGAAATAAATCGAATTTGGATGTACTCAATACATATTCTACTGATAGTATGACAATTCTCAGTTAACCTGATCAAGATCTTCCTTATGTGTGTTGCAGGGAAACAATGGGAGACACTGCGGTTTACCATCGAAGTTTGTTCAAGCATGGTCCTTTGGCTCATAGCACATTATTGTGCAGTTGCAGGAATCATTCTAATATTTAGGTTTCTTACAATTTGGTCTTGCACATGTAGGTTCTGCTATCAGAGGCTTAGACCCACTGTTCGACCCATTTTGCATATGGGGAAATGAGATGTCCATGAATATCAGTCAAGTTAAGAAACTCAGAAAGATTGTTAGGTTGAAGAAACTTGCGAAGAATAACAGCAAGATCTTTGTTTGCACAATGAAAAATACATCAGTCAACTATAGGATGGTATTAACTCTTTTACCTTGTTTTTACCCCTTGCACAATCAGTCAACTATAGGATGGTACTAACTCTTTTACCTTGTTTGCATATCTTTGTTTTCAGTACTTCTCAAAGTAGTTCACCGATGATTACCTCTAAAACCACCTGCATGGTCAAGAGGCGAGGAAGATATTCACTCAACACCCACAGTAAAATATTGAAGTCTTGCTGAAGAGGATGAAAGTTGGGCGGGCAAATATCCATAGCTACTGGCCTAAAGTTGCAAGGACATTCAACATCACCGAAGGCTCAACATTTACCTTCCACTTCTGCAGTTTCCCATATGAGATTCATCTGTCTATTTACCGTGTATGATGCTACTTTCCAAAGGTTTTTTATGTTGCATGTGAAACTTGGTGTTGTTGTGTAATGGTGGAACTGAGTGCCAAAGCTATCTGATGTAATTCGATTATCAAATCCTAGTTGTTGTTATACGGATATGAAATATCTGGTGTGTTTTTATAAGAAATATCAATTTGATTAGTACATGGATTATCAATAATAGGCTAATTACCCTGCTTATTGGGGTTTTCTATTGCAGACGGTTACTCAGACAGCACCATGGGCGATGAACTCAAACAACACGCACGGTTTCTAGAAAGTAGGCGTGTTCGATCAACTAACAATCACACATGGCTTCCGGCAGAGAACTGTTTGTGTTAGGCCACCTTGCACAAACGTTTCCACACAAAAACTGTGTGTGATATACATACGAGTGGAAATGTTTTTCTGGGATTCACCGTGTGGGATGTACATACGAACGGAAATAATTGGGTTTCGATGCCCCGCCAGACCGCACACGAACTCATTTTGTCCCGGCCAGTGTGCCATGAGGGCCTATCCCCGATGGTTTCCGGGTCGTGTGGAAGGACTCCCCTATCGCCCACACTCACTTGTCGATGGTTCCAAACACCATCACGGAAAGGGGTTAAAAACCATTTGTATAGCACGTTGTTGTACCAGTGATTAACCTCAAAAATAACAAAATTTATCACCTTGTGGGGAAGTCAATATAACTCCATCCCCTGAGCCTTCCAATTGCCTGGATCCATCAAAATGAATAGTCCAATATGTGTTATTCGGCTTATCCTCAGGCATCTGCAGTTCTGTCCAATCATTGATGAATTCCATAAGTGCTTGAGATTTCATAGCCATCTGAGGCACATACTTCAAGCCATGGGGTCCAAGATCAATGGCCCACTTAGCTACCCGACATGTGGCTTCTCTGTTTTGAATAATATCCCCCAAGGGAGCAGAACTAACCACAGTGATGGGATGACCAAGGAAATATTGCTTCAACTTGTGGCTAGCCATGAACACGCCGTAAACCAATTTCTGCCAATGTGGGTATCTCTGCTTAGACTCGATGAGCACCTCACTGACATAATAAACCGGCCTTTGAACCGGATATTCCTTGCCTAACTCCTTCCTTTCAACCTCAACTGCCACACTGACAGCTCTATTGTTTGCAGCCACATATAAAAGCAAGGGCTCCCTCTCAATAGGAGCTGCAAGAACTGGCGGTTCAGCCATCTGTCTCTTAGGCGCCTCAAATGCCTCATTAGCCGCATTACTCCAGACAAAGTTATGTGTCTTCTTCACCATTTGATACAAAGGGATGGCCTTCTCCCCCAGGCGGCTTATAAATCGGCTCAAAGCTACAATATGACCAGCCAACCGCTGGACATCATTGATACATGCCGGCTCAACCAAAGAAGTGATAGCGTTGATTTTCTCTGGGTTAGCTTCAATGCCTCTCTCAAAAACCAGGAAACCCAATAGTTTACCTGCTGGCACGCCAAAGACACACTTGGCCAGGTTAAGCATCATTTTATAGACCCGGAGAGTGTCAAAGGTTGCTTTCAAATCATCTATCAAAGTTTCCTTCTTCCTAGATTTCACAACAATATCATCCACATAGGCGTGAACATTGCATCCAATCTGTCAATGAAGGCAATTCTGAAGACACCGTTGGTAAGTCGTCTGGGCACTCTTGAGCCCAAAGGGCATAGACACATAGAAAAAGGCTCCAAAGGGAGTGATGAAAGTTGTCTTCTCCTGGTCCTTAACTGTCATCTTGATCTGATGATAACCAGAATAAGCATCCAAAAAGCTCAAACGCTCACAACCCGCCGTAGCATCAATAATCTGATCAATACAAGGGAGAGCAAAAGGGTCAGCGGACAGGCCTTATTAAGGTTTGTATAATCCACACACATATGCCAAGTGTTGTTTTCCTAAGTACCAGCACCGGGTTAGCCAACCACTCAGGATTAAAAACTTCAATGATGAACCCTGCCGCCAAGAGCCGGGCCACTTCTTCACCAATTGCCTTGCGCCTCTCTTCATTAAAATGACAAAGGAATTGCTTGACTGGTTTAAACTTTGGATCCACATTAAGAGTGTGCTCAGCGAGTTCCCTCGGTACACCTCGCATGTGAGAAGGTTTACATGCAAAGATGTCACGGTTCTCATGGATGAACTCGATGAGCGCGCTTTCCTATTTTAGATCCATATCAGCATTGATGCTGAGCTGCTTGGATGAGTTGCCAGGAACAAAATCAAACATCTTAGTGTCATCTGCCGACTTAAACTTCAACAGGGGGTCATTCTCTGTAGTTGGCTTCTTCAAAGGCGTCATATCCGCCGGTTCAACATTATCTTTATAAAACTTTAACTCCTCAGTGGCACAGGCCGACTCAGCATACACAACATCACCCTCTTCACAGTCCAAAGCAATCTTTCTGTCACCATGCACCGTGATGGTGCCCTTATGACCTGGCATTTTGAGCTGCAAATAAACATAACACGGTCGTGGCATAAACTTGGTGTAAGCTAGCCGCCTGAACAAAGCATGGTATGGGCTTTTAATCTTAACCACCTCAAAGTTTAATTTCTCAGCTCTATAATCATGGTCATCTCCAATGGACACCTCTAGGGTTATCTTACCCATTGGATACGCCGACTTACCAGGCACCACGCCATGGAAAACAGTAGAAGACGTCTTAAGATCTTTGTCAGTCAAATTCATACGACGAAAGGTCTCATAGTAAAGGATATTTATACTATAGCCTCCATCCATGAGCACCTTTGTAAGCTTATACCCTCCTACCTGAGGAGCAAGTACTAACACCAATTGACCAGGATTGTCAACCCGGGCGGGTGATCCTTCCGGCTCCATACAATAGGCTGCTCAGACCACCTCAAATAACGAGGTACTGCCCGCTCAACTGAGTTCACCGCTCGCTTATGGATTTTCTGATCTCGTTTGCATAGACTTGTGGTGAACACATGATACTAAGCACTATTCAACTACTTTGGATTGCTCTGATAACCAGACAGCTGTTGATTCCCTTGACCAGATTGCTGATTAAAACCACCTTGATTGCCTTGGCCCTGAAAGCTGGAGCTTGAACCACCACCTCCAAACCCAGGTCCGTGAGAGCCGGAACCTGAGCCGTCGTGCTTATATATTCCCTCATGATGAAACAATCATTCCATAGATGACTGGCCGGCTTATCCTGGGCTCCATGCTTTGGGCAAGGCTGATTCATCATGGCCTCAAGGTTGAACTTTGGCCCTCCAAACCGGGGTGCTGGCGTTTTCCCCTTATGACGCTAGTTATTACACTGCGTATTGGTGTTAGCTACAAAGTCTAAACCGGCGTCTGCCTTACATTTACCATTGCCACCTTGACTCGCCATGTTATGATCTCCCTTTGCATTGCGACTCTGCTTCCCTTTCCCAGTCTTCTCCTCATCAGACTCGGGGTCTTTAGTCTTATAAGAGTCTGCATACTTGAAAAGAGCCACCATGAGCTCCCCCATATCATTGCAATTACGCTTAAGCCGCCCCAATTTCTATTTAAGGGGAAGAAAATGGCAATTCTTTTCTAACATCAGGACTGCTGAACCAGCGTTGATACTATCCGATGAATGTATAACGGCCGAGATTTGGCGCACCCAATTGGTTGTTGACTCGCCCTCACCCTGGACGCGGGAGTCCAAATCTAGAATCAACATAGGCTGCTTGCATGTATCTTTAAAATTTTGAATAAATCACTTTTTCAACTCCGCCCATGATCCAATGGAGTTAGCAGGAAACCCTTTAAACCAAGTACGAGCTGGCCCATCCAACATCATGGTGAAATACTTAGCACATGCAGGATCACTGACATCCAGCACCTTCATAGCCATCTCATAGCTCTCAATCCAAGCCTGTGGGAGCTGATCCGCCGTGTAATTAGGCACCTTGCGGGGGCCCTTGAAATCCTTAGGCAAGCACTCATCGCGTAGAGCCAACACTAAGCATGGTACACCCAAGGTTCTAGAGGTCACTCCTGCCTCGACAGACGCTTATGGATAAACCAGAGATTGTTGTTGAGCCGCCAGCTGAGTTGCCAACTCCGCCTCACGCCGCACTCTGCCCTGGTCCACCAAATTTTGAGCATCATTTCCAGCGCGCGGCGGGTTAGGCCTACAAGGTTGATTGCGGTGCCGTTCACTGCTTGACACGGTCGGTTCATCAATGTGTCTGTTGTAACTCCGGCTTGGAAGCGGGATTGAATGAATCCAATCACGACTATATGACTAAGACGCTTGTTGAGCCACTGCTGTCTGAAGAAGTTCTCCGACTTTTCGTATTTCCATCACTGCTGGCGACTCATCCTGAACCGGGAGAGCCGCCAATCGAGTAGTTGTAGCTATCATGTTATCCAAAGGATTAGAATAATGACCCGGGGGCGTCGTAACATGATGAGGAGGGGTCAAATTCAAACGTGGGGGGTCTGTAGCACGTGGCTGAACCGGTGCTCCAGCCACCGACGCCTCAATGGCCTGATCAACACCATGCGGGTTACTGGTTCCTGCCCTAGGCGTGTTGAAAGATTCCTCGCATTGTAAACCGGGGGTAAACGACTCACATGCCTTCTGTTGAAGACAGTGTTTGATGCGTCCCGGTCCAAGCTCAAGCAAAAGTTCTCTGCTTGAAGCCGTTCGCCCTCCCTCTCCAAGGTGGCTCGCTCCATCGCCATCCGGATGTTCTCAGCATTTAGATCCTCCTTGGCTTGGGCTATCTCATCACGTAACTTCGCAACGTCCGTGTTATGTTGTGTTTGTTTCACCGGGGTCACATCTGCCATCAACATCGTTGCCAGAGCCTCCAACAGATCAGATAAAACTTGAGCCGGTGGGCGCACAGGCCCCGGTTACCGTTGTCGTTGCTGAATCAGAGATCATTGCTACTGTAGTTGAAGAATTTTTCCCTGGCTATGTACCGGCCATGAAGATTGTAACCCGGTTTGTCGGCTCGTAAGGGTCCGAAATACTGTCACCATCGAAACAGCCCCCAAGCCCACCATCCTGAACTTGATACATGGAATTGGTCTCGCCGGTTGAAGACTCATCGTCTGAATAGACGGCCGTCTCACCACCGGATTCAGATCCTCCTTGTTGATCTACTCCTTGAGTAAAGCCAACAAAGACATGCTTCGGGGCGGCTTGAACCTTGGCGGGTTGCACACGCTGAGCCGTCTCGACGATGTCGGTACAGGTGTCCCACTCAGCTTCCGACTCACCAATCTTGCCGATGAAGACATGAATTCCATCGAAGGGGACCCGGTACCTATATATGATTGAGCCGACTTCGGGGCCCCAGCCTGCATCGTCGATGTAGAGCTTGCCGCGACAACTCTTGGTCATCCGGCCCACAGCGTATCCCTTGAGCCCTGCGAAGCTGCCCTTCAAGAACTCAAAACCACCGTGCGCTGGCCCCACGATGGGCGCCAACTGTCGTGGAATTGTCATGGCAGATGCCCTAGCATGAGGACTTAGATGTGAAGCCATCGCAATGTAGTTAGCTTGAAGGGGTTAAAACGGGACAAGGGACACAGGGAGTTCTACCCAGGTTCGGCTCCTCGCAACAAGGTAAAGGACTACTCCTGCTTTAGGTTGTATTGTGTCACGCCCAATATGCGACCCTATCCAAAAGGAACTCGAAGGTCCCACCAAGGATAGACCCGCATATTGAAACGCTTTTGCAAGGTGGATATCATTACATCAACATTACATAATAGATGGGGATACATACAAGAGGCATACAATGCCACACGAATACAACATCACAATACATAGAGCATCATCCAACTACGGATGAAACACAAACAGAAACTCAAACGACATCCACCCTGCTAGCCCAGGCTGCCGACCTGGAACCTATCCCCTGATCATAGAAGAAGCAGAAGAAAAACTCAACGCAAGCAAGCATCGCTCTCGCGTCATGATCATCGCATAACCTGTACCTGCAACTGTTGTTGTAGTAATCTGTGAGCCACGAGGACTTAGCAATCCCATTACCATGGGTATCAAGACTAGCAAAGCTTAAAGGGAAAGGAAGGGGTAAAGTGGTGAGGCTGAAGCAGCGACTAAGCAAGTATGGTGGCTAACATACGCAAATAAGAGCGAGAAGAGAGCAAGAGGAACGGTCGTCAACTAGTAAAGATCAAGAAGTGATCCTGAACTCCTACTTTCGTCAAACATAACACAGAAACCGTGTTCACTTCCCGGACTCCGCCGAAAAGAGACCATCATGGCTACACACACGGTTGATGCGTTTTAATTCGGATCTGGTGTCAAGTTATCTACAATAGTACATTAACAAATTCCCATCTGCCTATAACCGTAGGCACGGCTTTCGAAAGATTATACCCTGCAGGGGTGTCCCAACTTAGCCCATGACAAGCTCTCGCGATCGACGAAGGAATAGACCTTCTCCCAGGAAGACCCGATCAGACTCGGAATCCCGGTTTACAAGACATTTCGACAATGGTAAAACAAGACTAGCAAAGCCGCCCGATGCGCCGACAAATCCCGATAGGAGCTGCACATATCTCGTTCTCAGGGCAACACCGGATGAGACTACCTACGAGTAAAACCAGACCTCGAGTTGCCCCGAGGTGGCCCCGCAGGCAGCTCAGTTCGGACCAACACTTAGACAAGCACTGGCCCGGGGAGGCTAAAATAAAGATGACCCTCGGGTTGGCCGACCCAAGGGAAAGGGGTAGGTGGTGGTGAGGCAAATGGTAAAACCAAGGTTGGGCCTTGCTGGAGGAGTTTTATTCAAAGCGAACTGTCAAGGGGGTCCCATAAATCACCCGACCGCGTAAGGAACGCAAAATCCGGGAACATAACACCGGTATGACGGAAACTAGGGCGGCAAGAGTGGAACAAAACACCAGGCAAAAGGCCGAGTCTTCCACCCTTTACCAAGTATATAGATGCATTAATAATATAAGAGATATTGTGATATCCCAACCAAAATCCTGTCCACCATGGAGAAATCTTCAACTTCACCTGCAACTAACAATGCTATAAGAGGGGCTAAGCAAAAGCGGTAACATAGCCAAACAACGGTTTGCATAGGAAAGGTGTCAAAGGTTAGAGGTTCATGGCAATATGAGAGGATTGAATAAACAGGTGATAGGTAGCGCAGCATAGCGATAGAACGAAACAACTAGCATAGCAATGATAGTAGTGAGATCCAGGGTAGCGGTCATCTTGCCTGAAATCCCGCAAGGAAGAAGAACGAGACCATGAAGAAGACGAACGGATGAAGCCACGAAGACGAACCAAGTGTAGACGAACGAATCCTCACGATCGCAACGAAACAGGAACTAACAAGAAGAAGCACACAACATGGTAAACACACCACACATGAGCAAGACATGATGCACAACAAGCATGATGCATGACAAGGCTAAATGAAGCTATTCATGGCAAGAGATGATGCAAACAAGAGCAACACATCAAAGCAAGATTAAATGAGGCCGGGAACAACATATAACAATTCCGGTAAGTCCTCATATGCATATTTCGAAATTGGTCCAGATCTGAATAAACCTTATGTTCAAGTTGTTAAACAGCAAGATAAGATGCACAAAGATGATCTACACGAGATTCTAGTCAAGTTACATATAAAGTTCATTTAGTTCGGAGCTACGGCCTAGAAGATATGAGCAACACAAGT
This sequence comes from Triticum aestivum, assembly GCF_018294505.1. Taxonomy (NCBI): domain Eukaryota; kingdom Viridiplantae; phylum Streptophyta; class Magnoliopsida; order Poales; family Poaceae; genus Triticum; species Triticum aestivum. Next base: position 510,997,447 of record NC_057813.1, read on the forward strand.
TAAACATGGCATTGATGCAAAATGCACCCAAACATCAAGCAAACACTCTCAAACATGGATGCAACATGATAATATGAAACTACATGCAAAATCAAACAAGTTTCAAATAGAGCACACTCAAAACGGAGCAACGGTTCAACACACACACTCTATACAAGTTATAGCAACAATCTATCCGAAACAGCAACTAGGCATATTGCAAGCATCAAAACAACATGCTACAGCACCCCAACATAATAACTAAAGGCATGGGCATGATGTACAGGTAAAGCATAACAAAACATGAACACTGAGCTATCTCCAGAAATCACTAGAACATGCTCAAACACACATGATAAGATTGCAAGTAATGACAATTTCAGACTTTGCAGAAAATAACATCACGATGCAATGTTTAGAGCTAGAAAACAACATGTAACAGGAACTTATCATGGCAAATAAAGGCATGGCATGAATATACGAAATGCATAGAACAAAAGTCCCTTACTGACCATAAGCCAAAAAGGATCAGAAAATATGATGGCACCCACGTAAACATAGCAAGTTATAATACAGATTCATACATGGCAGGAATAGAATTATGAAGGCATGTAGATGAGCTTGTGCAACTCACTACAGAGAAAAACATGGCATGCCAAGGAACCCAACAGTAAGAAGACATGTTTGTGAAGCTAAGCATGGCAATAGCAAGGTCATAGGATGCATGGAACACTAGGAACAACCATGGTAACAACTGAACTTAATGTAAACAGGCTGACAGCAACATTATGAAGCAACTTTAGAGCAAGATTACAACAATCTACAGCAACCTATAAATGCAACCAGGGGCATTGATGGATAGAGGATGATATGTAGATCAAAACATGTTTATACAACATCTCCAGATTATGCATAGAATGATTAGTATCAACATGTTTATATGGCATCACGAAATAACAGATTCAGCCTAGCAAAACAGCAACATCATGAACCCTACTTAACAAGCTCAATTCACTCACCACAAGTCATTGCATGACAATATAAGCATAGCATCATCAAGAAGACATGTTTATGAAACAAACCAAGTCAAGAACAAGTCCATAGCATGCAAGGATCAACTACAACAAGCTTGGCCAAATTGAATAACATGTAAACAATCTGCCAGGAAACATTTTGAAGCAAAAGTAGAGCACGAAAATGACATGCTAGACTACTCCATATTTGCAACCAAGGGCATAAATGGTTAGACAATAACCACATGTTCAAAACACCCTTACTGAAGTATCTCAAAATATGCATAGATCTCTCTGTAGCATCATGTTTACATGGCATGAAAATAACAACAGAACAGGGACTAGAATCAGCAATATCACGAAGCCTAGTTTGCATGCTTGTGCTAGTCACCACATTGATCACAAAAATACATGGTAAGCACCTCTGTAAAGAAGACATGGCATAGATCAAAACACATGTAGACATCAACCTTATAGGATGCACACATCAATCATGTCAAAAATGACAAAAGAGCTCGTTCTGATAACAGACAGCAGAAAACATCATGAAGCACTCTAGAAACGATGATTCAGGCATCTAGATGACCTCAAATGAATAAGATGCAATGGAAATAAATGATGTACTCGTCGAGACGAACAATTTGACATATTACACGCACAAAACGGAGCTACGGATGCAGAGATACGATACGACGAACACGGCACGAAAATTACACAGATCTGGAACTTAGGCAAATTTCACCTCCGCGAAAAGTGGACGGGGACGTTCCGGGACGGAGAGATCCGGGATGGGCGGAGGCGTTTGGATCGACGAACTGGTGGATTTGGTCCACCTGACCAGATCTGGCGAGGACGGCGGCGACTCTTGCCGGAGGATGGCCGGAGCAGCGCCGGCGAGGTCGGGACGGCCGGAGGGAGACGGGGCCGGCCGGGTCCAGGGCCGGGGAAGGCCGGGGAGGCGACGCCGGCGATGAGGGGCGGCGG